>NC_057811.1:185757534-185765458 GCF_018294505.1 Triticum aestivum | reverse complement strand
AAGAATAGCATCATTACCTTTCTGTGATTTGGGAAATCCAGTGACGAAGTCCATTTCAACATGGTCCCATTTCCATTCAGGAATAGAGATAGGTTGCAGAGTTCCAGCAGGCCTTTGATGTTCTGCTTTGATACGACGGCAAACGTCACACTCAGCAACATAACGAGCAATGTCTTGCTTCATATTAGACCACCACAATCTCTGACGGATATCTTGGTACATCTTTGTACTACCCGGATGGATACTTAGAGGCGTATCATGAGCTTCTTTCATAACTTCCTGTGTCATATCCAGGTTTTTCTCTGCACATGGCACCACTAGGCGGCCCTTGAAGTATAGGGTGCCATCTTCAGCAATGGTGAAGAATGAGGGCTTTCCTTCTGTGAGGTAGCGCTTAATCTTGTGGGCTTCAGAGTCATACTTCTGTAGCCTTTTGATGCTGTCCTCGAGATCTGGTTTAGCAACTAGGGTATTGAGAGAACCCTGGGTAACAACGTGGAGGTTCACCTTGCCAAATTCCTTAGGAGGGGGAGCGAGTGCACCCGGAGGAACAATATGGAGGTTCAGCTTCCTGAATTCTTCAACAAGTGAGGGCTGAACTTTATGAACCTGGAGGTGGTTGCAGTAAGACTTGCGGCTCAAGGCATCAGCCATTACATTAGCCTTGCCTGGCGTATAGGAAATACCCAAATCAAAGTCTGCAACAAGCTCCATCCATCTCTGCTGGCGGAGGTTCAGATCTGGCTGAGTAAACAGATACTTCAGACTTGGTTGGTCGGTGAAGATCTCGCAACGATTACCGAGAAGGTAATGTCGCCACTGCTTCAGCGCATGAATGACGGCAGCAAGTTCGAGGTCGTGAACTGGGTAGTTCTCTTCGTGAGGGCGCAATTGTCGAGAGGCATAAGCAATCACTCTGCGGTCTTGCATTAGGACACAGCCTAATCCTTGACGGGAAGCGTCGCAGTAGATGACGAAGTCCTTCTTAGTATCAGGTGGAGCTAGAACTCGGGCAGAAGTCAACTTGTCTTTGAGTGCCTGGAAACTTTCCTGACATTTGTCTGTCCATTGGAACTTGACACCCTTATGCAACAGGTTAGTCAGAGGCCTGGCGATTTTAGGGAAGTTCTCGACGAATCGACGGCAATAGCTGGCAAGACCGAGAAAACTTCTGACTTGCTTAACGTTCTTGGGAGGAGTCCAATCAAGAATAGCCTGAACTCGCTCGGGGTTGACGGCAATACCATCCTTAGAGATGACATGCCCAAGATAGGTGACTTCCGGTAGCCAGAATTCACATTTGGAGAACTTGGCATATAGTTGATGTTCTCGTAGCTTTTCCAGCACAAGTCGAAGATGTTCAGCATGTTCTTCTTCGTTCTTGGAAAATATCAGGATATCATCCAGATAAACCACGACGAACTTGTCGAGGTAATCCATGAATATGTAGTTCATCAGACGAGAGAAGGTGGCTGGAGCATTGGTTAAACCGAAAGACATGACGGTGTACTCGTATGAACCATAGCGAGTCACGAAGGCGGTCTTTGGGATATCCTCTTCGCGAACACGGATCTGGTGGTAGCCCAACCTCAAGTCGAGCTTAGAGAACACTGACGAACCCGCCAGTTGATCATACAGATCATTGATCCGAGGAAGAGGATATTTATTCTGAATGGTAGCTTGGTTTATAGGACGGTAGTCTTGAACTAACCGGTTTGTCCCATCCTTCTTCTTGACAAAGAGAGAAGGTGCTCCCCAAGGAGAGCAACTTGGGCGAATGAATCCTTTGCGAAGAGACTTGTCGATTTCCTCCTTAAGCTCAAGGAGTTCATGCGGCGGCATTTTGTAGGGTCGCTTTGCTATAGGAGTGGTGCCTGGTTTCAAGTCGATGATGAATTCGACAGCTCTAGCAGGGGGAATCCCTGGAAGTTCTTCAGGGAAGACGTCGAGGAATTCACGCACGACGGGAATGTTTTCAATGCCCTCGAGTGGTGCAGCGTTCAATGCATTCAATGCATAGAGCCTTGCCTCGGCATTTTGCACCAGATGGGCTTGGTAAGTAACTATCTCATCTGAAGGGTGTAGCAGATGGACGGTCTTAGTGGTGCAAACGATTGAAGCAGTATGCGCTTTTAACCAATTCATTCCCAGAATGAGATCAATGCTACAGGACTTCAGTACGATGGGAGAGACAAGAAATTCCAGTCCTTCAATTTCAACAGTAACATCGTGACTAACCATAGAGGTTTGACATTGGCCCGCAGGGGTGTGTACCACTAGCGGAGTGTTTATCTCTTCGTAATGAATGCCATGCAGGAATGCAAATTCTGCTGATATGAATGAATGGGATGCTCCTGTATCAAATAAAACGGATGCTGGTACTGAATTTACGAGGAGTGTACCCATCACAGTAGCAGGCTGGTCTTGAGCTTCGTTGAGATCAACGTGGTTGGCATGAGCACGACCATAAGGCTTAGCATTGTTGCTGCGGGGCTGGTTGTTACCACGGCCCGTTGCTGGAAGGGCAAGTTGATTCTGGTTCTGATAGCATTTCCTGGCAAAGTGACTCGGTTGACCACACTTGAAGCACAGACCATTATCGGGAGTGGGAACAGGAGCCCCAGGTGGGGGAGCTGGTAGCTTTGACTGCTTAGATGGTGGAGGAGGCAGACGCGGTGCAGCATAAGATTTCCTGGGAGCAGGTGCATTTGGACGATACATGCTGTTTGGGATCCATATCTTACGCTTCTGTGAGGGCGAGCCCGAAGATGAGCCCGTGTCACGGTTGCGCCTCTGAGAGCTCTGGTATTCCTGCAGACCAGTCTCGACATTGATGGCCTTATTCACCAAGGTGGCGAAATCGGCGAAGTCATGCACTAGAAGTGCGAGCTTGATGTCAGCTTGTAGTCCATCACGGAACTTCTCCTGTCTGCGTGCATCAGTTGCAATGTCTTCTTCAGCATAGCGGGACAAGTCCAGAAACTCCCGCTGATAAGCTTCAACAGTTTTGTTGCCTTGGGTGAGGTTGCGGAACTCACGCTTCTTCCGGTCCATGACTCCCTGAGGAATGAAGCGGGTACGGAAAGCTGCTTGGAAGTCTGGCCATGTGATGATTGTTCCAGCTGGCAGAGTACGCCTGTGGCTGTCCCACCATTGAGCTGCGGGTCCCTTCAAGAAGAAGGAAGCAAAATTGACATAGCTGGCAGGGGCTACATCAGCAGACTCCATCTCATAGGTGATGTCACGGAGCCAGTCATCAGCATCCAGAGGCTGAGTTGAGCTGCGGTAGATGGTTGGGTTGAGGCGTATGAAATCTTGAAGAGTCACTTGGGCTGGCTGCTGGTTCATATTGGGGCGAGGAAACTGAGCCATCATATTTTCCATGAATTGGCGGTTCAGTTCAAACTGTTGGATCATACCCTCCATGTACTCAGGTGGTGGTGGGGCATTGCCACCACTTCCACGACCACCTGGTCTAACCATCCTGCTAATATATAACAGGGGTGGTTCAGCATTGAGAAAAAATTGCAAAGACAAGAATCGTTCATGATGAAACATGCATAATGAAAGGAGCACGATAGCTACTGCATAGTAGTCGGCATAACTTACAAAAGGGGTCATGCATAGAGTTCAGTACATAGAGTTCAGTACATGGACTAAAACATCATAGGCGGCACACAGGCTCGCGACGACTGAAACTAATACTACCATCAAGCCTACATCAGTCCCAAGAGGTACTGTGGAGGTAATCGTAGCCCGACAGCTGGTAGTGAGGCAACGGATAGTCCTCCACGTCAGCAGACTGGGGGCCGCGGATACTCAGGTGTAGAGCCCGGTGCTCAGGTGGCAGAAAAGGTCCAAGTGCGGGAGAGTAGCCTCCCACCTCTGGCCAACCAACACCGTGGGGCATCACGGTCCTGGCTGGGTAGATCGCAGAACGCGATACCTGTCCAGACCGGACAAAGGGGTGCAGCAGCGTCAGAGCACGGTAAAGGTGCTGACGGGTGGTGTACATCTCGTGGCGAAGAGCTCGGTTAGCTCGATCCAGCCCATCAGCATGCAGAACCAGGTGCTGATGGTAGAAGGGCTCTCGGGTGACAGTGGAGTAGGCAGCAGTATAGTATCCCTCTGCACCAACATCAGAGGCGATAGCAATGTGCCTGAAAGGGGAGGTGTCCAACTCCCGATACTCTCCACGAAGACGTGTCAGAGCAGCATAGGCTGCATCGTGGACAGCCATATCGATGGTCACACCAACACCATGTGCGGTGTGCAGCACAGTAGTGGAGTCGTACTCCCGAGAGTAGAGGTGGACGATGGCACGGTACTGCTCCTGGTTAAAGTCCTGGTACTCCTCGTAGACGGTGAACTCAGGGTGCCAGCGATAACCCAGATAGGTCATCATCTCAGCTAGCACCGCAGGTGATCCCGAGGCACCAATGGCCGTCGTGTGGCGCACGACCTGCCTCGAGGGTTCCATCTGAAAGCAAAGACGTTTCAAAGGAGTCAATTGACAGTGTGTGAATTGTTCAAAATACTATTCTAAGAAACAACTATGGCTTATCCATCTTTGGGGTGAACGCGGTCACGGGATCCTAGTGTTAGAGTTAGTAAATTCGTTTAACCCGAGTAGAAGAGAGTTCAGAGTCCCAGAGTAAAGGTCGAGGAGTAAAAGATCCTAGTACCACCCAATGGCGACGTGGGCCCGTAAGACACACAACCATGTTAGTAAAAGTTTTGTAATGTCTAGACTCAACTTCGGCCAAGGAGTGTGGAAAGGGGGATTCCTACAGGCAGTCGGCTCTGATACCAACTTGTGACGCCCCCGATTTGACCGTACACTAATCATGCACGCAAATGTGTACGATCACGATCAGGGACTCACGGGAAGATATCACAACACAACTCTACAACATAAATAAGTCATACAAGCATTATAATACAAGCCAGGGGCCTCGAGGGCTCGAATACAAGTGCTCGATCATAGACGAGTCAGCGGAAGCAACAATATCTGAGCACAGACATAAGTTAAACAAGTTCGCCTTAAGAAGGCTAGCACAAAAGTAGCAACGATCGAAGAGGCAAGGCCTCCTGCCTGGGACCTCCTAACTACTCCTGGTCGTCGTCAGCGGCCTGCACGTAGTAGTAGGCACCTCTAGTGCCGTGGGAGTCGTCGTCGACGGCGGCGTCTGGCTCCTGGACTCCAACATCTGGTTGCGACAACCAGATAGAAAGGAAAGGGGGAAAAAGTGGGAGAGAAGCAACCGTGAGTACTCATCCAAAGTACTCGCAAGCAAGGAGCTACACTACATATGCATGGGTATATGTGTAAAGGGGCATATCAGTGGACTGAACTGCAGAATGCCAGAATTAAAAGGGGGATAGCTAGTCCTGTCGAAGACTACGCTTCTGGACATCTCCATCTTGCAGCATGTAGAAGAGAGTAGATTGAAGTCCTCCAAGTAGCATCGCATAGCATAATCCTACCCGGCAATCCCCTCCTCGTCGCCCTGTTAGAGAGCGATCACCGGGTTGTATCTGGCACTTGGAAGGGTGTATTTTATTCAGTATCCAGTTCTAGTTGTCATAAGCTCAAGGTACAACTCCGGGTCGTCCTTTTACCGAGGGACACGGCTATTCGAATAGATAAACTTCCCTGCAGGGGTGCACCACATAACCCAACACGCTCGATCCCAATTGGCCGGACACACTTTTCTGGGTCATGCCCGGCCTCGTAAGATCAACGCATCGCAGCCCCACCTAAGCACAACAGAGCGGTCAGCACGCCGGTCTAATCCTAAGCGCGCAGGGGTCTGGGCCCATCGCCCTATGCACACCTGCACGTTGCGAACGCGGCCGCGAGCAGACCTAGCAACCCACACGATCACGGCGGTTACGTCAAAGCGGTCCAACACGGCGCGCGCCACTCAGTCGCTGACGTCACGAAGGCTTCGGCTGATACCACGACGCCGGGATACCCATAACTACTCCCGCGTAGATGGTTAGTGCGTATAGACCAAATGGCCAGACTCAGATCAAATACCAAGATCTCGTTAAGCGTGTTAAGTATCCGCGAACGCCGACCAGGGCCAGGCCCACCTCTTACCTAGGCGGTCTCAACCTGCCCTGTCGCTCCGCCACAAAGATCCACTTGCGGGTACTCCTACGAGCCGACCCGACTTTAGTCATCACATGTGTCATGTATATAGTATATAAGTATATACCCGCGATCACCGCCCAGGTGATCACGGCCCGATAGTATAGCACAGCAGACGGACAAGAATGTAGGGCCACTGATGGAAATAGCATCCTAGACTAAGCAAGTAGGATTGCAGGTAAAGGTATCAACAATAGTAGCAAGGATAGGCTATGCATCAGAATAGGATATCGAAAGTAGTAACATGCTACACTACTCTAATGCAAGTAGTAGAGAGTAGAGTAGGCGATATCTGGTGATCAAGGGGGGGGGCTTGCCTGGTTGCTCTGGCAAGTAGGAGGGGTCGTCGACTCCGTAGTCGAACTGGGCAGCAGCAGTGTCGGTCTCGTAGTCTACCGGAGAGAAGAGGGGGAAGAAACAGTAAATACAATGCAAACATAAGCATGACGATGCGTGACATGACAATGAGCGGTGCTAGGGGTGTCCTAACGCGACAGCAGGTGGTACCGGTGAAGGGGGGGAACATCCGGGAGGTATTCCCGATGTTTCACGTTTTCGGACAGACGGACCGGAGGGGGAAAGTTGCTAGTTCGATAGGTTAGGGAGGTGTGGTGGATGAACGGACTGCGTATTCGGATTCGTCTCGTCGTTCTGAGCAACTTTCATATAGAAAACATTTTCATCCGAGTTACGGTTTAAAAGATATGAATTTTCAAAGTTTATTTGAATTTCTGGAATTATTTAATTAACAGAAAAAGGGATATGACGTCAGCATGACGTATGAGTGACGTCAGCGGTCAACAGTCCGGGTTGACTGGTCAAACTGACAAGAGGGACCCACCTGTCATAGACAGTGGGTTAACAGAGGATTAAACTAATTAGTTTTTAGTTAATTAACTACTGGGCCCACCTGTCAGTGAGAGATTAATTAAACTAATTATTTTTATTTATAAAACATTTTCTTTTTTAATTTTTGCGGCGGGGCCCGCATGTCAGTGACTGGGCCTGCCCAGTCAGCAGTTGACTGGGTCAACCCAGTCAACTGGGGCCCGTGGGGGCCACTGGCGGTGAGCCAGGGGGGGGCCCGGCCGGCCACGTCGGCAGGGCACCGGAGAGGGGCTCCGGCGAGCTCCAACGCGGCGGCGATGCGCGGGTGTGCTTCGGGTTTCGCCCACAGTGGGTTTGCGGGGGCGGGGCTTGGCGCGTTCGACGCGGCTCGACGTCACGCGTCCAACGGCGGTGGTCGGAGGGGCTGGAACGGCCGGAGACGAGCGCTATGAACTCGCCGGCGGCGAGGTGCTACGGGTGCCCGACGGAAGCTACGCTAGAGCGCGCGAACGGCCGAACTAACTACCTAGGCGGGTGCGGCTCGGTGCGGTCGGGCTAGCGGGCCAACGCCCGTGACCATTTGGTCACCGGAGACACGCCGGCGGCGAGCTCCGCGGCGTGGCGTTCGGGCGCGCGCGGGGAAGCAGCTACGGAGCACGAGCGAGCTAACGGAGAGGGGGAGGAGGTAGAGGAGCTCACCGCGCGGCGCAAGAAAGGCCCGTGGGTGGCTTAGTAGCAGCAGGTCGTCGCCGGGGAAGAAGGGGGTCGCCGGCGTCCGAAGATGAAGGCGAGCTCGGGGAGGCCGATGCAGTGGCTCCGTGCTTCGACGGAGAGGCGGAGGGGGTGTAGTCGAGGGCGGCGACGTCGTACGACACGGCGAGGTGGCGAGTGGGGCACGGTGGCCGCGTGAACGAGGGGAACGGCGGCGAGCGCGTCGGG
>NC_057811.1:185572621-185757383 GCF_018294505.1 Triticum aestivum | reverse complement strand
ACGGGAACGGCGGCGAGCGCGTCGGGCGTGGGGAAGAGGGGGGGCGGCGCGGATCCGGGGGAGGGAAGGGGGAGGCGCGGGGGCCGAGAGGGAGAGCGGGGGTGAGTGGGAGAGAGGCCCGAGGAGGCGGGGGAGCTGGCGACCTTATCCCCTCCGGCGTCGGTGCCGGCGAGGGGGTCGGGCGGCAGCGCGCCCCTGTTCCGACCCGGTCGGGGGAACAGGGAAGGGGCGAGGGAGGAGGTGGGCTGGGCCGGGGGCGCGGGGGTGCGGTGCAGATGGGCCACGGGTCCAGTGGGGGGGAAGGCCTGCTCCCCCTTTTTTTATTTTCTCTGACTGTTTCTGTTTTCTGTTTTCTTTTTATTTGTTTATTTCCTTTTCTGTTTTATTTCATTTAAAGTATTTAGGCATTTTATAAAAAGGAGTTTTCTCCACCATAATTGCCAGTGTATTATTTAGCACCCACAGAACATTTTTGTTTGAATTTTTGAAAACTTTTATTTTTCACTTTAATTATATTTGAAGTTTGAGCTAGGAGTTTGAAAGGAAGGTGATTCAAATGTGATCAAGCCCTGTTTAGCAACATGATTAGCTTAATCACAGGGGGTTACTGTAGCATGATTCTCAGGGTGTTACAAGTTCAAAAATTCTTCTAAAAGAGGTTCACCGTGTATTTAGATGTTCAAATGGAAAAAGAAATATTTCAAATAAACCAAGAAGTCCAAATTATAAAAGAAGAGAAGTTCAATATTTATATAAAAAGACAGGTTTCTGTTGGTTACTAAAGAATAAAATTAAAGAAGTTCAAATTAAAATAAAAGGAGTAGTTTGATGTTTACGGAAAACTCAAATTCTTTCCATTTCGAGGAAAAATAAGTGTGTGAGGTTTAATTGGAAAAAAATGTTTGATGCTTAGTTGAAACATACTTTTTTCTTATAATAAGACTAAGAAGTTCAATTCAAAATAACAAAGAAGTTCGAAGTATATAAAAACTTAGATTTGTTGCAAGAAGTTCACGTGCACCTCCGTGCACGATTCAGAAATTATATTGCGGGGCGTCCGACCTCGAATTACATGTTTTAAAATGGCAAAAAATGACTTCCGACCTTCAATTGCGTGTAATTTGACGTATACACAAAAATGCGACAGAAGTTCATAGTGAAAACAACGAGAAGTTCAAGTACTGCAAGGAATGCATTTCAGGTAAGAAATAAAAAGTATATAAAAATAAAAGCTTAAAAGGTTTGTTGAGAGAAGTTCAAGTGCTCTATTCGGGGAAGTTCAAAAATTCTTGCGAGAGAGGTTCATCTCGTATTTCCATGTTCGATAACACAAAAAAATGTTTTTTGCATTTTAAAATAAATCTCTCAATCCACAAAGAAGTTTAGTTATTATTTCGGAGCAATTTGATTTCAAAAAGTAAATAAAAAATTCAAATTATAAAAATGGAAGAAGTTCATGTACTACATGGTGTGTGTTTAATATGAGAAAAATGAATTAATAGGCAAGGTCCAATTTTTTTCTTATAAGTTCAAGTCCTTGATCGGAGAAAGTTAAAAAAATATTGTGAGAGAGGTTTGTACAAAAGGAATATCATTTGTGTAACACTGATGAATGGATGAGAAAATTGCAAACGAAAATACGTCACTGAAGGTCAATGTGAAAACAGCAGGAAGTTCAACTACTACACTGAATGAATTTCAGATAATTTTTTTTAAACTGTCACGAGTATGGAAAATGATCAACACGGGAAAGTTGTGTGTTTACATCAGCTTTCCATCGGTATATCATTTGCTCAATTCCGGTGAGTGGATGGAGAGCTACGGGCAAAAAAAGCACGTGAAAAACTGAGTGAAGTTCAAGTAGACATGCCAAGAAGTTCAAGTTCTTCACGCGGTGCATTTTTGAAGAATTTGTTTCGCGATAAAGGCAGAACGAATGATCCTGCCATTTTCTAAATTACTTGAAAACGACTAGGAATCAGAGAAAACCATCAACATGAAAAAGTTTCGCATTTTCCATAGCTTTTCAACGGTATATCATTTGCCTCATTGCGATAAAGTTTGTAGAAATTACGGCGAAAATACATTTTTAGCCATTTTCAAAATTGACTTAAAACAGTAAGGAATTGGGAGAAACAATATATACCAAAGTTTTGCATTTCCTCAAGATTTCCAACGCCATATCATTTGCTGCATTCGGACGTACGGATAGAACATTAGCTCGAAAATACCAACTCGGTGGAACTTGTACCGTTTTCTAAATTACTCTTAAAGCGTTCAAAATTAGAAAAAACTTTGAACATGCGAAAGTAGAGCATTTTCATAAGCTTTCCAACGCCGTATCATTTGCCTCATTTGGATTAGCCGTTTAGAAATGACATCGAAAATACGAACACGGCTGTTCATTTTGTGAAATGTTACGATTTTCCAAATTACTCTTTAACCATAGGGAATTAGAGAAAACTTTAACATGTGGAAGGAGCGGTTTTGCAGCAGCTTTCCAATGCCATATTATTTGCCTCATTTTGATAAACGATTTAGAAATGCGATCGAAAATACGATTCACGTTTTTTGTATGAAGAAAAAACGATTTTCAGAACTGCTCTTAAACGGCTTACATTTTGCCAAAAATTTAACTTGGGTCACGATACTGGTGTCCATAGCTTTCCAACGGTGTATCGCAAGCCCCATTTGGACAATGTTGCGGGAAGTTCAACCTGGCACTGGGGATGTTCAGGTCGAACAACTCACGCGGTAAAATTGCAACAGACGCAAGTTCATCACGACCCGAGAGCAAAATCCGCCAATGAGCGAGATTCCTATTTAAAACAGGCATTTAGTTGCTAAAAACCATTTGCAGATTACACTTACATCACATAGAACACGACTGACCAGAATAATTCGCGCGGGGAGACATGGTTGCGAAGATAGCCCGAAGGTCGGGTTCCTATAGAGGGAAGTTCAGGCGTGTAACTCAAGAAGTTCATGTTGTGATCGGAATAATATTATGATCCCGTGATCAGAATAGTGTTTGACTCCAGCAATTTTTGGCCTTTTCTAGTCGATCCCCTACACTTAATGTTGTAAGCTTCAATTTCATCAAGTTCAACACAGGTTCAATCGAAGGAGCATGCATTCAAACATAAACATAGATAGTTTTGCATAACCAAACAACGCAGGTTCAACCAAAACGCAGGTTCAACCGAGGCTAAGGCACTCCTCGACTCGTCGACGTTGATCTCCTCATCCTCGGGGCCCACCTCGACGCCCTCTGCGCCGCCGTCATCGCCGCCTTCGACCTCGTCATCAGAGGAGAGCGCGATAACCTCACCGCCCTCCGTGCCGCCATCCTCGCTGCCTTCGACCTCGTCATCGGAGGAGAGTGTGATAACCTCACCGCCCTCCGCGCCGGCAAATATCGCCCGCTCTACCTCCACGAGCTTAGGATGCTGTTGGCGGAGCTCTTGCATGTAGGCCTCGTCAGCGGCCTCGGCCTCGAGGCGCTCCCATGCCTCGCGGTCCTCCCGTGCCATAGCCGAGCTCACCACCCCTGGCTCCGGTGGAACGAGGTCGACCGGACGTGTGCCGAAGGGGAAATTGAGCCTGGCCGCCGCGCCGTGGTAGTGGACCTGCCATCAGTCAAACTCCATGGCCGCGAGCGCGGCCGTGTGGAAGCTACCGAGCCACCGGCAGGTGTGGGTCTCCCGATCTGTAATCTCGAGCCCGCAGAGGACGACGGGGACACCTCGGCGGCCACCTTGCCGGCGTCGGGCGAAAAGGCCGCGATAAACCTCTTTTTGGCCATTGGTTCCTTGAGCTCCCCAGCACATAGGCACGGGTTGAGGATGGAGGCGCCGGCGATGGCGGTGACCTACCAATGGTTTCGAGGGTTGTGTGTGTCTATGTGAGCGGAGGTTTTGGGGAGTGTGTGGTGTCTGTGTAGGGGGGCAAGGTGGTGTTTGAGGAAATACTGCGGCAACTGAAAATTTTACTAGGCAGGAGTAACAAGGAGGGGCTACTTAAAATTTGGATCAAGGGCGAGCGGATATTTTTTAGATTGCGAGGGATGCAGAGGTGGGAGTAAAATGCCGGGGCTACTGAAAATTTGAATCAAGGGACTGAAGCAGAGCGGGAGCAACAGACATCGCACATGGTCCGCACATACTAATCATGTGTTATAAAACATTAAAACATTCTAGGCGGTAGATATTTTCAAGATTACGAGGCAGTAATATTTTCGAGATTGCGAGGGATGTAGAGGCGGGAGTATTTGGGGAGCGAGCTAGTGTGCTTGACACGCCGCCTGGGACTGTAGCCGACGCACCTTATCATGTAAGCCATAGGCGTACTATACACCGACGGTGCTCCAGGATATTTTGTACATCTCACACGGTTGGTGATAACAAGTTGTGTGGGATCTACTTGATTTTTCATCTTGATTTGAATTACATAATGGGGTCATAGCGGCAATGGACGGTGTTTGAATTGCTAGACCTTTTATCTGTAGTGAACATGCAACTATATTTGTGTCGTAAAAGAATTGGAATTATTCAGGGTTCGTTTGGACATTTTATACATTAAACTGGTTTTCTAGCCATTTCAGGTGCACAATTCAAAATTAAACTACATGCACATGCTCCGGTGCATATAAATTGGTTGAAAAATCAAATATGTGTCCTTGGGTGCATGCTTAGGTCCCATGCAAGAAATGGGAATGAATTTCAAACACCAGGGCACTATTGATTGTCGGCAAAACATTGAGATACCTGGTTTTTTAATTCTAGTAAATCCAAAACTCGTCTGAAATTCATGAAACTTGGCATGCTATCATGGAGCGGCATCAACATACCATGGTAAACATTTTGTCCCATTTGGGGCAGGTTTGGGTTTAAGCTTCTCACGAACCAGAGCTTCTCACAACAAGCGTGATGGTTTCGGTAGGGAAAGTGCCACCTTTGGGGATGAAACGATATCCGTTGCCTCTTATTGCTTTAAAAAAAAACTCTAGTGTCAACATAGAACAACAGGAGTGCTGTGTTTAATTTTGGAATTTTTTGGGGTTCGTTTGGCCTTTTTTATACATTAATTGGGTTTTTGGGCATTTAATGTGCATAATTCAAATTTGAACTACAAGAACATGCTCCAGTGCACCAAAGTTGGTTGAAAAATCACATGTGTGTCCTTGGGTGAATTTCTAGGTCCCATGCAAGAAATGGGAATGAAATTCAACACCAGGGCACTGTTGATTGCCGGCAAAATGTTGAGATGCCTGATTTTTAAATTCTAGTAAATCCAAAACTCGTCTGAAATTCATGAAACTTGGCATCCTATCATGGAGCGGCATCAACATGTCGTGGTAAAAAATTATCCCATTTGGGGCAGGTTTGGGTATAAGCTTCTCACAAACCAGAGCTTCTCACAACAAGCGTGATGGTTTCGGTAGGGAACGTGCCACCTTTGGGGACGGAACGATACCCGTTGCCTCGCTTTGAAAAAATTTCTAGTGTCAACATAGAACAACAGGAGTGTTGTGTTTAATTTTGGAATTTTTCATGGTTCGTTGGTATTTTTTATACATTAATTGGGTTTCTAGGCATTTAATGTGCATAATTCAAATTCGAACTAAAAGCACATGCTCCAGTGCACCAAAGTTGGTTAAAAATCACATGTGTGTCCTTGGGTGAATTTCTAGGTTCCATGCAAGATATGGGAATGAAATTCAAACACCAGGCACAGTTGATTGCCAGCAAAACGTTGAGATGCCTAGTTTTTAAATTCTAGTAAATCCAAAACTCGTCTGAAATTCATGAAACTTGGCATGCTATCATGGAGCGGCATCAACATGTCGTGGTAAAAAATTTGTCCCATTTGGGGCGGGTTTGGGTATAAGCTTCTCATAAACTAGAGCTTCTCACAACAAGCGTGATGGTTTCGGTACGGAACGTGCCACCTTTGGGGACAGAACGATTTCTGTTGACTCTTATTGCTTTCAAAAAATTTCTAGTGTCAACATAGAACAATAGGAGTGTTGTGTTTAATTTTGGAATTTTTCGGGGTTCGTTTGGCCTTTTTTATACATTAATCGAGTTTCTAGGCATTTAATGTGCATAATTCAAATTTGAACTACAAGCACATGCTCCAGTGCACCAAAGTTGGTTGAAAAATCACATGTGTGTCCTTGGGTGAATTTCTAGGTCCCATGCAAGAGATGGGAATGAAATTCAAACATCTGGGTGTCGTGGCTCGGCCGGAAAGATTGATAAACTTGGTTTTTTAATTCCTGTAAATGCAAAACACGCCTGAAATCATGAAACTTGGCATGGTGTCATGACATGGCACCAACATGTTGTGGTAATTTTTCTGTCCAATTTGCGAAGGCGCACACATTAACAATCAACAAAGTCATTTTGGAACAAGTGTTGTCACGTTACAAATCGGAAACACAAGTATTATTGAAACTGTGGGCGTTCTACTTACCTATTACGTGCCGCCACGCATCCCCTTTTTTTATTGGCTAGGAGGTGCCGTGCGGGGTAGCTATTTGAGTACGGGAGGCGTGCGATCAGACCCTTGCGCATGCTCATCAGGAGGAGAGCCCTTTGACCGCTACCCGCCTCGCACCTCCCTCCTAATGTCTCCATTAATGGCGCCCGAGCCCCTATTCTACGGCGTGGCTATATGTCTCACTGGACTGATATTTAAGAGACAAAAATGAACATCGAAAAAGAAAGTTTTGCACGGATCTTGATGTAAGATCCGACGGACCTATATAGCGTCACTGCGACTTATAGCAAGCATGATGAATATAAGGACGATGACAGTGGATAATAATTGTCTTACATATTTAGGAACATAATTAAAAAAGCCACATGCGGCAACGCCCGAAATACACAAGGTGTGACGCCCCAAGACCGACACTCCAGATGCCTTCCATGTTCTTCGTTGTCGTCGTGTGTTTTATTTTGTTGCTGTTGCATTTCATCATGTCATCATATGCATTGTATCAGCATGTTTTCTTAAAACTTGTAGTCGTTCATGGTTGCCGCTTCCTCCTTGTCTCTGCCAGACCGTTCTCTTCTCTCTTATCTTCTCTGTGGCAATGTTGTCAGACCGTTTGTCTTCCTTGACGATTCTCAGTCCAACCACACAGTTGACCTCGTCTGCCTAACCCCTCTTTGCACAGTGCATTGACCCCTCGCTTGCTCGTCCGAAGCTGTCCCGAACCCGACCCGGGCAGTCGTTACCGTTGGGTCCGGATCATCCTCAAACATGTTTAAAACATCTGCGTTTTCTTAATTGAACTTCGTAACCTATTTTTCTCGACCGTCCGATTTGAATCGGAGGGCCAAAATGCACCTAACAAAAACCACCTGCTATATATACACGAGGTCCAACCCTAAAAATTAGGAGTCTTGTCCCATCCTCCCAGCCGCCGCCCCCAGTCCTCTTCCACCTCGGGATCCATCCCGATCCATCTCCACCGAACCAGATCGCTGCAGCCTGCACCTGCCCAAATCCCCTTGCAGCCAGCCTCCTCCCCTCGATCCAACCAACCAGCAAGCTCCTCCAAAGCCTCCCTCGAACTCCGATCTAGCCACATCTCCATCAGGCGCCGTCGCAACCTCTCCGTCCCCGTGCCTCCTCTTGGTCGCCTCAACCCCGTCGTCCTTCGGCCCTGCAACCGCGAGCACCTGAGACCATGTCCCTCGAGCACCGGCTCGATCCACCGCTACAGCACACCCGTTGACCACCACTGCGACCAGGCCGGAGCTCCGTCGCCCTTCTCTTCCTCCTTCCCCGTTTTCCTCTCTCTCTCTCGCTCTCACATCGCTCCCTCTGTCTTGGTTCGTCAACAGGAGGAGCCCCGCCGTCAGCGACCTCCTCTGCGCCCCGTCGACCGCGCCAGCGCAGCAGCGCCTCGTCCACTCGCCGTCTTCGCCGCTCGTGGGCCTCCCCTGCGACGCCTCGTCACCGTTTTACCCAGCCGTCGTCCCTCGCCTCCTCCCGCTTGTCACCTCGCCGGAGCTCCTTCCTCGACGCCGAGCTCGCCAAGCCCCGGCACCGCTCCTCCTCTGCTCCCGAGGCCCGAGCGTCCTCTCATCCAGGAGCACGAGCCCCTCGTCGCCGCGTCGCCGGATCCGGCCGCCAGGACCCTCCAGCGCCGCCCTCGTTGGCGCGTTGCTCCTCTGCTTTCAGCGTCACCCGCGTGCCAAGTTCTGCCGCTGCCTCGTCCAATCCGCGTGCTCGCCGGATCTCGCCGTCGTGCCCGGCCCCCGTTCGCCTCCACGCCGTCTTCGCCGCCTCTACCTCGCCTGTTGCCGACCTCTGCTTCCTCTGCATCGACCTGCAGCTCGCCATAACTGCTCGCCCGCGTCGTTGACCCGTCGCCCTGCTGCCTGGGCCTCTCCGGCCGCAGCGCTCCAAGGCCCAGCCGCGGCCTGCCAGCTCCTCCACCAACCGGCCCATGCGGCCTGGTGAGCACCCAGATCCAGTGCCCTCTCCTGTACACATTCGGGCCAGCCAGATTCGGCCCGTGTATGGTTTTTTTCAGATTTGCGAATTTGTCTATTTATCCAGAGATTGCTGTTTTTATAGAAAAACCCTCCACATCATGCATATAATATCTCACAAACTATGCATCATATGTAAAAACTTCATATATGTAAAATGCTCAGAAATTTGTGTAGTTTAGTAATATCCAACTTTAATACATGTTTAAATGTGTTGTTTGAATTAATATGCATAAATAGCATGTTTAAAATGAATTATTTCATAACTAATTAACCGTAGCTCCGAATTTAATAAACTTTTTATGTAAATGGGGTGGAAAAATGCATAGATTAACATGGTGCACTTTATTTCCCTTTTTAACAACAGTAAAATGGTGTTTTAGTCAGAACAGTACCAACTTTGAAATATGCATATGGGGATTTTTCGGAATTGTTGTTTGTAACTTCCGGCCTCATTTAAACTTGCCTAAATAGTTAGTTTATTTATGCTTCACCCTTTTGCCATGTTTAATAACATTTAATATTGTTGGGTACATAAACGAGAGAGAGCTAAAATAATTGATGTGGTGTTTCGTCAATATGCAACTCATTGCATATTGAGCTCCACTTAATTTGTAGTATTGTTTGTTGCACTTTGTCATGCCATGCCTCATTAAACCGGACATGCATCATACTTGATTGTGCATCATGCCATGTTGATGTGATGGTTGTTTACCATGTTGCTTGCTTCTTTCCGGTTTGCTTCTCTCGTTAGCTTCGGTTTCGTTCCGGAGTTGTGAGGATTCATTCGACTACGTCCGTTTGCCTTCTTCATGGACTCGTTCTTCTTCCTTGCGGGATCTCAGGCAAGATGACCATTACCCTCGATATCACTTCTATCTTTGCTTGCTAGTTGTTCGCTCTATCGCTATGTTGCGCTACCTACCACTTGTTTATCGTGCCTCCCACAATGCCATGTCAAGCCTCTAACCCACCTTTTCTAGCAAACCGTTGTTTGGCTAAGTTACCGCTTTTGCTTAGCCTCTCTTATAGCGTTGTTAGTTGCAGGTGAAGTTGAAGTTTGTTCCATGTTGGAACATGGATATGTTGGGATATCACAATATCTCTTATTTAATTAATGCATCTATATACTGGGTAAAGGGTGGAAGGCTCGGCCTTATGCCTGGTGTTTTGTTCCACTCTTGCCGCCTTAGTTTCCGTCATATCGGTGTTATGTTCCTTGATTTGCGTCCCTAACACGGTGAGGGGTATGGGACCCTCTTGATAGTTCGCTTTGAATAAAACTCTTCCAGCAAGGCCCAACATTGGTTTTACATTTGCCTATCACCTATTTCTTTTCAATAGGGAGTCGCCCTCCCGAGGGTCATCTTTATTTAGCCCCCTGGGCCAGTGCTCTTCGGAGTGTTGGTCCAACCTAGAGCAACTTGTGGTGCCACCCCTTCTTCCGGGGTCTTCGGTTGCCGTACGTAGTGTTCATCCGGTCGTGCCCTGAGACGAGATATGCGCGGCTACTATCAGGGTGTCGGCACGCCGGGAGGTCTTGCTGGTTTTGTTTTACCATTGTCGAAATGTCTTGTGCACCGGGACCCCGAGTCTGATCGGATGTCCCGCGATGGAGGATTGTCTCCGCGGATCGTGAGCTTGTCATGGGCTAAGTTGGGACACCCCTGCAGGGTCTAAAATTTCAAAGCCGTGCCCGTGGTTATGTGGCAGATGGGAATTTGGTAATGTCCGGTTGTAGAGAACTTGACACATCAACCGCGTGTGTAGCCGTGATGGTCTCTTTTCGGCGGAGTCCGGGAAGTGAACACGGTTTGGGTTATGTATGACCGTAAGTAGTTTCAGGATCACTTCTTGATCACTTCTAGCTTCTCAATCATTGCGTTGCTTCTCTTCTCGCTCTTACTTGCGTATGCTAGCCATCATATTTTGCTTAGTGCTTGCTGCAGCTCCACCTCATTACCACATCCTTCCTATAAGCTTAAATAGTCTTGATCTCGCGAGTTTTGAGATTGCTGAGTCCTCGTGACTCACAGATTCTACCAAAACAGTTGCAGCTGCCGATGATACCAGTGCAGGTGATGCTACCGAACTCAAGTGGGAGTTCGATGAGGAACTTGGTCGTTTCTACGTTTCGTTTCCTGATGATCAGTAGTGGAGCCCAGTTGGGACGATCGGGGATCTAGCATTTGGGGTTATCTTATTTTCATTTGTATTTGTCCGTAGTCGGACTATGTGTGTACTCTGAATGATGTATGTTCAATTAATGTATTGTGTGAAGTGGCGATTGTAAGCCAACTCTTTATCCCATTCTTGTTCATTATATGGGATTGTGTGAAGATGACCCTTCTTGCGACAAAACCACCATGCGGTTATGCCTCCAAGTCGCCCCTCGACACGTGGGAGATATAGCCGCATCGTGGGCATTACACAAGGGCAAAATAAGAAGGAAGACAACGATCTGGCTCGCTGATCTCTACTTTCTTGATGCGTTGCTGCAGGCCGCGGGAACTAGTCTTCGCGGCGAGCAGCGATGAGCTCTTTCTTGTCCTCAAGATGTTGCTTGAGAGCATCCATGGATTCCTCCACCAGCCTTCTGCGCTCAATACGCAGCATGGCATTCTCGTCCATAAGTTTCTCGACGATGACGCCGGTCCTCTTCAACAAGGCAGTGGTCTCCTCCTACTGCTCCGCACTTCCGACAATCTTCGCCCTCAGCAGGTCGCGCTCGGCCTGGAGCTTCGCGTTGCTCTCATTTAGTTGCCGGATGACACCGGTAGGCTGTTCAAAAGAGGCTTTCACATCGTCCTCCAAGCTCGCCCAGCCGGAGATCTGATCCATCTGGCTATGGACGATCAAATGCATGCGCCTGTAATAGTCCTCGCCTGCTCGCGAGACATTTTCCAAGCCCGCCACGGTGCGGGAGGACATCTCTGCTGCATTCGCGGCGCGGCGGAGATCTCTTCTGCTTCTGCGGCACGGCCGGACCAGTCTGCTGCATCGCGGCGCGGCAGGACCTCCGTGCTGCTTCGGTCATGCGAGACATCTGGGCGCGGCGGGACATGTCGGCTGCTTTTGCGGCGAGGCGAGATATCTGTCATGCTTCCGCTTCCATGATCGCCTCTCCCTGGTGGCAATTTCTCGACCCAGAACTCACGCTGGCCATGGCACATGCAAGGGAAGGATGATGAATGACTTGTTTGTTTTTGTGGATGAGGAGTTGAGGAGGAATGTGCAGTCATCTTGGAGTAGTAGTATTTATAACCGAGTACTAATACGCTCCTAAGTGGGAAACCGTTTAGGTTTTGATCAGTGTGAACAGGTTTGCAATTTGGAATGTGACGGGACACAGGCTCAAAATTTATTGACGGTTCTATAATTTCTAAGTGCGGCACTATTCCCAGATGGCGTAACGTGGGAACGCTTTCTCGGCCGCGTATGTGGCATTTCTGTTCTGTTGCCCTAATCGCAAACAGATAATCCTTCTGAAGCGTATGCCCTCAAACGCACATTGTCAAAAAGTAATGCGGTAGACCTTCTTTAACATGTGCTAAAAAACAAAAAAGAATTCAAAAAAAGGACCTTGTGGTTAATTCCACTCATGGGATGTGTCATAAATGTCCTTAGTGGACATTTAAGATACATCCCATCAGTGGGATTAACATCAAGACAACTTCCCATCCGGTCACCCATCTCATGCCTACTCCAGCCTGAGCACAGTTAACTTGAGAGTTCTCTTAGATGAGCTAGTGGTGGAATAGCTAGTCCTTGCTGATATAGGATGCCCTCTTCGCATCCTTATGGCGTACCCGGATGACCGCCCGTCGCCCAATGGCCAATAGATGTTGTGTAGACAGAGCATATCACATACATCTTATTAGAAGCAATCGTCTGTGTTATTATCTATCTTAGCACACATTTCTGATTACAGACCTATTTGCCCCGTATCACACACATCTTGTTATATTGAACCGTTTCTATCTCTTGTCTCAACGCAAACAGTTCATCAGAGTGAACCGCATGCCGTATATCACACACACCTTGATCTGGTTGACTGTTTCTTTTGTGTTGCCTAATCACAAACAGTTCATCCGAGTGAACCGTAAGTCGTATATCGCACACGCCTTCATCTGGCTGCTCGTTTCTTTTGTTCTGCCACATCGCAAACAGTTAATTGCACTGAACCGTATGCCCAGCATCGCACACGCAACTAAAATCTGAACCGTGTTTGATGCATCCTCCATCGCAAACGTTTTGTACCTTTTTTGACGTTTTTTTACACCACTGTTTGCGATTAATGCATCGCACACAGTTTCGTCGAAGGGTCTCTGATCGTAGTGTCGCCTTAGCAGCCACCTGCAGTAGTGTACTCGCATGCACGCAGTGGAGTAGTAATGTCATTCTCAACTACTTCCTCCCTCACGTCCACTCAATTTGCATGCATTGTATTAATTGACCATCAATGAAGTGAACAACTTTACACGCGTCAAATTATCACAGGGGGTAGATCTTCGTACAAAAATGCGTCCCACCGCGTACCCGCGTGTGCATGCGAGGGAATGAGTGTGTGCGTGCACATCTTCGCTTCGTGCACGTACTATCAGTGTGCGTGAGAGAGGAGGAGTACATTCTTTTGGAACTAGCAGCACGTCACTGTGATCAATCCACACAAGGAGGTCACGACAACGCCTCCACATGTGCCACGTGGCTTCATGGATACCCCCACATCATTCTAATCATAATATATTAACTAAAAAAAGGGAGAGACACAGTGTAGCGTGCCATTGGAATTCTAATTTACGTGTTTTGCACATACTGGAAGTACGATTAAGGTACACGGGCATTGCACGCATGAGATTTGGCAACCAAATTATGAATAAATACCACACTATAGCATGTACGCTTTGACTCATATATGCATCATGTAGACGTTCGTTTAATTCTTATATTTCATCCCATTCAAAATCAATTAGTTTTTATAAAAAAGTTAATCTATTTTAAGATTCATGGAATTGTGTGTTGTAAAGCATAAAGTAAAAACAAATAATGGCAATTCAACTAAAAAAAGTTTGGGCAATTATGATACGAAAGCTTCTAGAACAAAGGAGAAGTACTTGTGTTTTGAGGTTTGTGCATTATGCTTAAGTTCAACCATGGAGTCTTCTAGATTGTACATGTGGCAGAATCTAGTGGAATGTAGATGATATCCAATGGCCAGTAGTGCTCGGATTTTCCATCTCTGCATTGTCGGATTGGCTTCATCCAATGACCATCTTTCAAATTTATTCGAACTCTATATAGGGGTATAGTCAATGTAAAGTTGAATTCAAATATTTGAATAAGACAATGTAAAGTTGAATTCAAATATTTGAATAAGAGATCATGATGTTTGAAACTCATGCATGAATATAACTGAGTTATGCGTGGTGTGGTTTGGAAACGAGCATGCTATACTGTATACACATTGAACAAGCTCAGTCAGATTTGAATTTGAGATACCGATGATAGGCATTGTTTGGCCACATTGCATCCGTGCATGGACACACTATTCAAATTGGAGATGATGGATGGCTTTCGCATCACATATCTATACCCCTATATAGTGTGCGAATAACTTTGAAAGATGGTCGTTGGATGAAGCCAATCCGATGGTGCAGAGATGGAAAATTCAAGCACTACTGGCTGTTGGATATCATCTACATTCCACCAGATTTTGCCACATGTACAATCTAGAAGACTCCATGGTTGAACTTAAGCATAATGCACAAACCTCAAAACACAAGCACTTCTCCTTTGTTCTAGAATCATCTGTATCATAATTGCCCAATTGTTTTCTAGATGAATTGCCATTATTTGTTTTTACTTTATGCTTTACAACGCACAAGTCCATGAATCTTAATAGATTAGCTTTTTTATAAAAATAATTGATTTTGAATGACATGAACTATAAGAATTAGACAAACATCTACATCATACATATATGACTCAAAGCTTACATGCTATAATGTGGTATTTATTCATAATTTGGTTGCCAAATCTCATGCGTGCAATGCACGTGTACCTTACTAGTCTAAATGGTGTGTGTGTGTTGTGCGTGTTAAACACATTCTACATAGTATCATACATGGTTTAGATTCCGAACATCTAGCTAGAGCATACATGTACTATGATTTGAATTCAATATGAAATGGATGCATATATTTGAATTTCATATCGTATGTACATGTAGTTCATATTTATATGGGAATTTACTACTCCTATATTCATGTCATTTGTTGTGAAGATAATATTTAGATGGTTGTATAACTAACCCAAGTACAATCCCATTCAAACAGGGAAAATGTACTCAAATTTACTCCATATGCTAGACAACACGAATTGTTTTTTTTATTGTTGAGGGAAGTGCAAACTGATTTGGTACTATACACGTTAAGCTTGTTGTCCCTTTTTTTGCATTTGAATGCATTTCTAGTAATATAGTAAAATAGGACATGGCTCTCTCTAGTGAGGTGCAAATTGTCTTTTTTGTACACGTTAAGCTTGTTCTTCCGAAATTTCAAGCCGCGCCATGTTATGCCAAAATTTCAAGCTAGCATCTCTATCTATCGTGCTGCGAAACTCCCACTTCTTCAACCCGCGCCTTGTTACCCCGAAATTTTAAGATATCTATTTGTCTCGTTGTGCTCCGAAAATTCCCTCCATCTCAACCCGCGCCTAGCTATCCCAAAATTACAACGCGCGCGAAAACTCCCACTGATGGTAGCTAGAACTACGTCGGTGTCGGTGGAAACGACACCTATGGGATCACGGGGAATCCCTTCTACGGTTGGCGGGCGCGGAGCTGTGGAAAGAGCGGGTTTAGAAGATCAACACGGGGAATTTATCCAGGTTCGGGCTGCAAGTGATGCGTAATACCCTACTCCTGCTGGTTTGTGTTTATCTGTTCTTGGACTAGCTACAAAGCGTGTAGGGTCCAAAAAGTTCAAGTCCTCCTCCAGTATGCCTTGTGCCTCCTTTTATAGCCAAAGGGGGGCGCCACAGTGGCACACAAGAGGTGGAAAGTTTGTACTGTATACAAGTCTATCGCCTGGCAGCGTAGGACAAACGCATTTAATGCGCTGCTGACGTGCCCTCTCACTTTATCGGGGACGGCAAGGAAACTCGTCCCGTCCACTGCCGCTTCGCCTCGCTCCGACGCGTGTCCAGGCTGACTAGGCGTGCGGCGCCACGCTGGCTGGCTGGCGGCTGAGTTGGTGCGGTGGCAGAGTCTTCACGAAGATCTGCATGCCACCACGCAGGTGCTTGCTGATTTGGCCTGGAAGCTGCACGTTGCCACGCAGGTGCCTGCCTTGTTGGCGGGTTGACTGCTGTATTAGAACGGCGGTGGAGCCTTGGCAGGTGGGGGCCTGGCTGTGGCCCCGTAGATGTCCCCGACAAGGGTCTTGCTGTTGGAAATATGCCCTAGAGGCAATAATAAATGGTTATTATTGTATTTCTTTGTTCATGATAATTGTCTATTGTTCATGCTATAATTGTGTTATCCGGAAATCGTAATACATGTGTGAATATATAGACCACAACGTGTCCCTAGTAAGCCTCTAGTTGACTAGCTCGTTGATCAACCGATAGTCATGGTTTCCTGACTATGGACATTGGATGTCGTTGATAACGGGATCACATCATTAGGAGAATGATGTGATGGACAAGACCCAATCCTAAGCATAGCATAAAAGATCGTGTAGTTTCGTTTGCTAGAGCTTTTCCAATGTCAAGTATCTTTTCCTTAGACCATGAGATCGTGCAACTCCCGGATACCATAGGAGTGCTTTGGGTGCACCAAACGTCACAACGTAACTGGGTGACTATAAAGGTACACTACGGGTATCTCTGAAAGTGTCTGTTGGGTTGGCACGGATCGAGACTGGGATTTGTCACTCCGTGTGACGGAGAGGTATCTCTGGGCCCAGTCGGTAATGCATCATCATAATTGGCTCAATGTGACTAAGGCGTTAGTCACGGGATCATGCATTATGGTACGAGTAAAGAGACTTGCCGGTAACGAGCTTGAACAGGGTATGGGGATACCAACGATCGAATCTCGGGCAAGTAACATACCGATTGACAAAGGGAATTGTATACGGGATTGATTGAATCCTCGACATCGTGGTTCATCCGATGAGATCATCGTGGAACATGTGGGAGCCAACATGGGTATCCAGATCCCGCTGTTGGTTATTGACCGGAGAGGCGTCTCGGTCATGTCTGCATGTCTCCCGAACCCGTAGGGTCTACACACTTAAGGTTCGGTGACGCTAGGGTTGTAGAGATATGAGTATGCGGAAACCCGAAAGTTGTTCGGAGTCCCGGATGAGATCCCGGACGTCACGAGGAGTTCCGGAATGGACCGGAGGTGAAGAATTATATATAGGAAGTCAAGTTTCGGCCACCGGGAAAGTTTCGGGGGTTATCGGTATTGTACCGGGACCACCGGAAGGGTCCCGGGGGTCCACCGGGTGGGGCCACCTATCCCGGAGGGCCCCATGGGCTGAAGTGGGAGGGCCACCAGCCCTTAGTGGGCTGGGGCGCCCCCCATGGGCCTCCCCCCTGCGCCTAGGGTTAGAAACCCTAGGGTGGGGGGGGCGCCCCACTTGCCTTGGGGGGCAAGTATCCCCCCTGGCCGGCGCCCCCCCTCCAGATGGGTTCTGGCCGGCGCCCCCCTCCCAGGGGGCCTATATAAAGGGGGGGGGGAGGGAGGGCAGTAGTATTACAGCCTTGGGCGCCTCCCTCCTCCCCTGCTACACCTCTCCCTCTCGCAGAAGCTCGGCGAAGCCCTGCCGAGACCCGCTACATCCACCACCACGCCGTCGTGCTGTTGGATCTCCATCAACCTCTCCTTCCCCCTTGCTGGATCAAGAATGAGGAGACGTCGCTGCACCGTACGTGTGTTGAACGCGGAGGTGCCGTCCGTTCGGCACTCGGTCATCGGTGATTTGAATCACGGCGAGTACGACTCCGTCATCCACGTTCATTGGAACGCTTCCGCTCGCGATCTACAAGGGTATGTAGATGCACTCCTTTCCCCTCATTGCTAGTATACTCCATAGATGGATCTTGGTGAGCGTAGGAAAATTTTAAAATTATGCTACGATTCCCTACAGTGGCATCATGAGCCAGGCCTATGCGTAGTTACTATGCACGAGTAGAACACAAAGCAGTTGTGGGCGTTGATGTTGCCAATTCTTCTTGCCGCTACTAGTCGTATCTTGTTTTGGCGGTATTGTAGGATGAAGCGGCCCGGACCGACCTTACACGTACGCTTACGTGAGACAGGTTCCACCGACTGACATGCACTAGTTGCATAAGGTGGCTAGCGGGTGTTTGTCTCTCCTACTTTAGTCGGAACGGACTCGATGAAAAGGGTCCTTAGGAAGGGTAAATAGAGATTGGCAAATCACGTTGTGGTTTTACGTAGGTAAGAAACGTTCTTTCTAGAAACCTATACAAGCCACGTAAAAACTTGCAACAACAATTAGAGGACGTCTAACTTGTTTTTGCAGCAAGTGCTATGTGATGTGATATGGCCAGAAGATGTGATGAATGATATATGTGATGTATGAGATTGATCATATTCTTGTAATAGGAATCACGACTTGCATGTCGATGAGTATGACAACCGGCAGGAGCCATAGGAGTTGTCTTTATTATTTTGTATGACCTGTGTGTCATTGAATAACGCCATGTAAATTACTTTACTTTGTTGCTAAACGCGTTAGCCTTAGAAGTAGAAGTAATCGTTGGCGTGACGACTTCATGAAGACACAATGATGGAGATCATGATGATGGAGATCATGGTGTCATGCCGGTGACGAAGATGATCATGGTGCCCCGAAGATGGAGATCAAAGGAGCATAATGATATTGGCCATATCATGTCACTATTTGATTGCATGTGATGTTTATCATGTTTTGCATCTTATTTGCTTAGAACGACGGTAGTAAGTAAGATGATCCCTTATGATAATTTCAAGAAAAGTGTTCCCCCTAACTGTGCACCGTTGCGAAGGTTCGTTGTTTCGAAGCACCACGTGATGATCGGGTGTGATAGATTCTAACGTTCGAATACAACGGGTGTTGACGAGCCTAGCATGTACAGACATGGCCTTGGAACACAAGCAATACACTTAGGTTGACTTGACGAGCCTAGCATGTACAGACATGGCCTCGGAACACGGAGGACCGAAAGGTCGAGCATGAGTCGTATAGAAGATACGATCAACATGGAGATGTTCACCGATCTTGACTAGTCCGTCTCACGTGATGATCGGACACGACCTAGTTAACTCGGATCATGTTTCACTTAGATGACTAGAGGGATGTCTATCTGAGTGGGAGTTCATTGAGTAATTTGATTAGATGAACTTAATTATCATGAACTTAGTCTAAAATCTTTACACTATGTCTTGTAGATCAAATGGCCCACGTTGTCCTCAATTTCAACGCGTTCCTAGAGAAAACCAAGCTGAAAGATGATGGCAGCAACTATACGGACTGGGTCCGGAACCTGAGGATCATCCTCATAGCAGCCAAGAAAGATTATGTCTTAGAAGCACCGCTAGGTGAAGCACCAATCCCAGAGAACCAAGACGTTATGAACGCTTGGCAGCAGCGTGCTGATGATTACTCCCTCGTTCAGTGCGGCATGCTTTACAGCTTAGAACCGGGTCTCCAAAAGCGTTTTGAGAAACATGGAGCATATGAGATGTTCGAGGAGCTGAAAATGGTTTTCCAAGCTCATGCCCGGGTCGAGAGATATGAAGTCTCCGACAAGTTCTTCAGCTGTAAAATGGAGGAGAATAGTTCTGTTAGTGAGCACATACTCAGAATGTCTGGGTTGCATAACCGCTTGTCTCAGCTAGGAGTCAATCTCCCGGATGACGCAGTCATTGACAGAATCCTCCAGTCGCTTCCACCAAGCTACAAGAGCTTTGTGATGAACTTCAATATGCAGGGGATGGAAAAGACCATTCCTGAGGTATATTCAATGCTGAAATCAGCGGAGGTGGAGATCAGAAAAGAACATCAAGTGTTGATGGTGAATAAAACCACTAAGTTCAAGAAGGGCAAGGGTAAGAAGAACTTCAAGAAGGACGGCAAGGGAGTTGCCGCGCCCGGTAAGCCAGTTACTGGGAAGAAGTCAAAGAATGGACCCAAGCCTGAGACTGAGTGCTTTTATTGCAAGGGAAGTGGTCACTGGAAGCGGAACTGCCCCAAATACTTAGCGGACAAGAAGGCCGGCAACACCAAAGGTATATGTGATATACATGTAATTGATGTGTACCTTACCAGTACTCGTAGTAGCTCCTGGGTATTTGATACCGGTGCGGTTGCTCATATTTGTAACTCAAAACAGGAACTACGGAATAAACGGAGACTGGCAAAGGACGAGGTGACGATGCGCGTCGGGAATGGTTCCAAGGTCGATGTGATCGCCGTCGGCACGCTACCTCTGCATCTACCTACGGGATTAGTTTTAAACCTAAATAATTGTTATTTAGTGCCAGCTTTGAGCATGAACATTGTATCTGGATCTCGTTTAATTCGAGATGGCTACTCATTTAAATCCGAGAATAATGGTTGTTCTATTTATATGAGAGATATGTTTTATGGTCATGCCCCGCTGGTTAATGGTTTATTCTTGATGAATCTCGAACGTGATGTTACACATGTTCATAGTGTGAATACCAAAAGATGTAAAGTTGATAACGATAGTCCCACATACTTGTGGCACTGCCGCCTTGGTCACATTGGTGTCAAGCGTATGAAGAAGCTCCATGCAGATGGACTTTTGGAGTCTCTTGATTACGAATCATTTGACACGTGCGAACCATGCCTCATGGGTAAGATGACCAAGACTCCGTTCTCCGGAACAATGGAGCGAGCAACCAACTTATTGGAAATCATACATACCGATGTGTGCGGTCCAATGAGTGTTGAGGCTCGCGGAGGATATCGTTATGTTCTCACTCTCACTGATGACTTAAGTAGATATGGGTATGTCTACTTAATGAAACACAAGTCTGAAACCTTTGAAAAGTTCAAGGAATTTCATAGTGAGGTTGAGAATCAACATGACAGGAAAATAAAATTCTTACGATCAGATCGTGGTGGAGATAATTTAAGTCACGAATTTGGTGCGCACTTAAGGAAATGTGGAATCGTTTCACAACTCACGCCGCCTGGAACACCTCAGCGAAACGGTGTGTCCGAACGTCGTAATCGCACTCTATTGGATATGGTGCGATCTATGATGTCTCTTACCGATTTACCGCTCTCATTTTGGGGCTATGCTTTAGAGACTCCCGCATTCACTTTAAATAGGGCTCCGTCGAAATCCGTTGAGACGACGCCGTATGAATTATGGTTTGGGAAGAAACCTAAGCTGTCGTTTCTAAAAGTTTGGGGATGCGATGCTTATGTCAAGAAACTTCAACCTGAAAAGCTCGAACCCAAGTCGGAGAAATGCGTCTTCATAGGATACCCTAAGGAAACTATTGGGTATACCTTCTACCTCAGATCCAAAGGCAAGATCTTCGTTGCCAAGAACGGGTCCTTTCTGGAGAAGGAGTTTCTCTCGAAAGAATTGACTGGGAGGAAAGTGGAACTTGATGAGGTGATAGTCACCCCTTCTGTACCGGAAAGTAGCGCAGCGCGGGAAAATGTTCCTGTGGTGCCTACATTGACTGGGGAGGAAGTTAATGATGATGATCATGAAGCTTCAGATCAAGTTACTACTGAACTTCGTAGGTCCACAAGGACACGTTCCGCACCAGAGTGGTACGGCAACCCTGTCCTGGAAATGATGTTGTTAGACAACGGTGAACCTTCGAACTATGAAGAAGCGATGGCGGGCCCGGATTCCGACAAATGGCTAGAAGCCATGAAATCCGAGATAGGATCCATGTATGAAAACGAAGTATGGACTTTGACTGACTTGCCCGATGATCGGCGAGCCATAGAAAACAAATGGATCTTTAAGAAGAAGACGGACGCGGATGGTAATGTGACCATCTATAAGGCTCGACTTGTCGCTAAGGGTTATCGACAAGTTCAAGGGGTTGACTACGATGAGACTTTCTCACCCGTAGCGAAGCTGAAGTCCGTCCGAATCATGTTAGCAATTGCCGCATACTATGATTATGAGATATGGCAGATGGACGTCAAAACGGCATTCCTTAACGGCTTCCTTAAGGAAGAGTTGTATATGATGCAGTCGGAAGGTTTTGTCGACCCTAAGAATGCTAACAAAGTATGCAAGCTGCAGCGCTCAATCTATGGGCTGGTGCAAGCATCTCGGAGTTGGAACATTCGCTTTGATGAGATGATCAAAGCGTTTGGGTTTACACAGACTTATGGAGAAGCCTGTGTTTACAAGAAAGTGAGTGTGAGCTCTGTAGCATTTCTCTTATTATATGTGGATGACATATTATTGATGGGAAATGATATAGAATTCTTGGAAAGTATAAAGGCCTATTTGAATAAGTGTTTTTCAATGAAGGACCTTGGAGAAGCTGCTTATATATCAGGCATCAAGATCTATAGAGATAGATTGAGACGCCTCATTGGTCTTTCATAGAGTACATACCTTGACAAGATATTGAAGAAGTTCAATATGGATCAGTCCAAGAAGGGGTTCTTGCCTGTATTGCAAGGTGTGCAATTGAGCACGGCTCAATGCCCGACCACGACAGAAGATAGAGAAAAGATGAGTGTCATCCCCTATGCCTCGGCCATAGGGTCTATTATGTATGCCATGCTGTGTACCAGACCTGATGTAAACCTTGCCGTAAGTTTGGTAGGAAGGTACCAAAGTAATCCCGGCATGGAACACTGGACAGCGGTCAAGAATATCCTGAAGTACCTGAAGAGGACTAAGGATATGTTTCTCGTTTATGGAGGTGAAGAAGAGCTCGTCGTAAAGGGTTACGTCGATGCTAGCTTCGACACAGATCTGGATGACTCGAAGTCACAAACCGGATACGTGTATATTTTGAATGGAGGAGCAGTAAGCTGGTGCAGTTGCAAGCAAAGCGTCGTGGCGGGATCTACATGTGAAGCGGAGTACATGGCGGCCTTGGAGGCAGCACAGGAAGCAGTCTGGATGAAGGAGTTCATTACCGACCTAGGGGTGATTCCCAATGCATCGGGCCCGATGACTCTCTTCTGTGACAACACTGGAGCTATTGCCCTTGCGAAGGAGCCCAGGTTTCACAGGAAGACCAGGCATATCAAGCGTCGCTTCAACTCCATTCGTGAAAGTGTTCAAAATGGAGACATAGATATTTGTAAAGTACATACGGACCTGAATGTAGCAGATCCGTTGACTAAACCTCTCCCTAGAGCAAAACATGATCAACACCAGGACGCAATGGGTGTTCGATTCATCACAATGTAACTAGATTATTGACTCTAGTGCAAGTGGGAGACTGTTGGAAATATGCCCTAGAGGCACTAATAAATGGTTATTATTATATTTCTTTGTTCATGATAATTTTCTATTGTTCATGCTATAATTGTGTTATCCGGAAATCGTAATACATGTGTGAATATATAGACCACAACGTGTCCCTAGTAAGCCTCTAGTTGACTAGCTCGTTGATCAACCGATAGTCATGGTTTCCTGACTATGGACATTGGATGTCGTTGATAACGGGATCACATCATTAGGAGAATGATGTGATGGACAAGACCCAATCCTAAGCATAGCATAAAAGATCGTGTAGTTTCGTTTGCTAGAGCTTTTCCAATGTCAAGTATCTTTTCCTTAGACCATGAGATCGTGCAACTCCCGGATACCGTAGGAGTGCTTTGGGTGCACCAAACGTCACAACGTAACTGGGTGACTATAAAGGTACACTACGGGTATCTCTGAAAGTGTCTGTTGGGTTGGCACGGATCGAGACTGGGATTTGTCACTCCGTGTGACGGAGAGGTATCTCTGGGCCCAGTCGGTAATGCATCATCATAATGAGCTCAATGTGACTAAGGCATTAGTCACGGGATCATGCATTACGGTACGAGTAAAGAGACTTGCCGGTAACGAGCTTGAACAGGGTATGGGGATACCAACGATCGAATCTCGGGCAAGTAACATACCGATTGACAAAGGGAATTGTATACGGGATTGATTGAATCCTCGACATCGTGGTTCATCCGATGAGATCATCGTGGAACATGTGGGAGCCAACATGGGTATCCAGATCCCGCTGTTGGTTATTGACCGGAGAGGCGTCTCGGTCATGTCTGCATGTCTCCCGAACCCGTAGGGTCTACACACTTAAGGTTCGGTGACGCTAGGGTTGTAGAGATATGAGTATGCGGAAACCCGAAAGTTGTTCGGAGTCCCGGATGAGATCCCGGACGTCACGAGGAGTTCCGGAATGGACCGGAGGTGAAGAATTATATATAGGAAGTCAAGTTTCGGCCACCGGGAAAGTTTCGGGGGTTATCGGTATTGTACCGGGACCACCGGAAGGGTCCCGGGGGTCCACCGGGTGGGGCCACCTATCCCGGAGGGCCCCATGGGCTGAAGTGGGAGGGCCACCAGCCCTTAGTGGGCTGGGGCGCCCCCCATGGGCCTCCCCCCTGCGCCTAGGGTTAGAAACCCTAGGGTGGGGGGGGGCGCCCCACTTGCCTTGGGGGGCAAGTTTCCCCCCTGGCCGCCCCCCCTCCAGATGGGTTCTGGCCGGCGCCCCCCCTCCCAGGGGCCTATATAAAGGGGGGGAGGGAGGGCAGTAGTATTACAGCCTTGGGCGCCTCCCTCCTCCCCTGCTACACCTCTCCCTCTCGCAGAAGCTCGGCGAAGCCCTGCCGAGACCCGCTACATCCACCACCACGCCGTCGTGCTGCTGGATCTCCATCAACCTCTCCTTCCCCCTTGCTGGATCAAGAAGGAGGAGACGTCGCTGCGCCGTACGTGTGTTGAACGCGGAGGTGCCGTCCGTTCGGCACTCGGTCATCGGTGATTTGAATCACGGCGAGTACGACTCCGTCATCCACGTTCATTGGAACGCTTCCGCTCGCGATCTACAAGGGTATGTAGATGCACTCCTTTCCCTTCGTTGCTAGTATACTCCATAGATGGATCTTGGTGAGCGTAGGAAAATTTTAAAATTATGCTACAATTCCCAACACTTGCCGGGGCCCCGGAAAGGGCCTTGCCGGGGTCTCGCAGGCGTCCCCGACAAGGGTGTTTCCGGGGGTTTCTATCTTCTGGTTCTCATCTAGTCTTGTACGTTCTTGGTCTTCACAAAGATCTGCATGCCACCATGCAGGCGCCTCCCGAGCCTTGGTTCCAATCTTGTCGGAACTCTTAGGTTCAAGGGTGGCGGCTTTGCTGGTGTTGGGCAAGTTTCCCCGGCAAGGGCCTTGCCGGGGCTACGTAAGCTACCCCAGCAAGGCTCTTGCCGAGGAGAGCCCACCTTGTCCCTTCGCTCCTCGCGCCTCTGTCTTGGCGTTGCTCTGGTAGTCTTGTGTCTTTGCTTCCTCTTCTATCCCGCCAAGCGCGGCCGCAGGCGTGTTGATGCGACTGCCCGCGCACAAGTAAAGGGGTACAAAAAGGACACCTACTTTTGTACACCGACAGGAGCCCCCGGGCCTGGGCCACATATAAGCACGGAGCGTTATTGGGCCAGGCCCAGAATGGTGCGCGGGTACGCGTGGCAGAGTTTTACCGCAGTAACTCTCTTGCGAGTTGCGCTTCCCCATGACCCGCATTGAATGTGTGACGTGGGGGTCGTGCGTGGGGCGGTTGCAGCACGCTTGCATCACATCGTGGTAAATGGTAAAGAGGCGGCCCGCACCTTTCCCATAAAAAGGGAAAACCGCAGGTGCGCTGCTCATTTACCCACTGTGCCTTCCCCAATCTCGGAACCGTCGCTCCCTTCTTCTCCCTCAAACTCTTGCCTTTGCTCGCCGCCGCCATGCCGTCACTGCCCTTAATCCTCCATCCCCTCTCAGTCGCCATGGCGCCCAAGACAGGTCAAGGCAAGGGGGCGGCCAAGGACGTCGGGGAGAAAGAGGCGCCGGAGAGCGAGTTGGCGGCGCTGCGGACACAACACGCCTACTTCCCCTTACGGTCGATACGGTCCATCTCAGGGACTACTACAGGCCCCTGTGGGGGAGGGAGACGACGGGGCACCCCGCCACGCGCATCGTCCCTGCTGATTTCACCAAGGCCGGCCCAAATCAGTACCCCTTCTTCGTTGACTACTTCTCTGCAGCACGCTTGCATCACATCGTGGTAAATGGTAAAGAGGCGGCCCGCGCCTTTCCCATAAAAAGGGAAAACCACAGGCGCGCTGCTCATTTACCCACTGTGCCTTCCCCAATCTCGGAACCGTCGCTCCCTTCTTCTCCCTCAAACTCTTGCCTTTGCTCGCCGCCGCCATGCCGTCACTGCCCTTAATCCTCCACCCCCTCTTAGTCGCCATGGCGCCCAAGACAGGTCAAGGCAAGGGGGCGGCCAAGGACGTCGGGGAGAAAGAGGCGCCGGAGAGCGAGTTGGCGGCGCTGCGGACACAACACGCCTACTTCCCCTCGACGGTCAATACGGTCCATCTCAGGGACTACTACAGGCCCCTGTGGGGGAGGGAGACGACGGGGCACCCCGCCACGCACATCGTCCCTGCCGATTTCGCCAGGGCCGGCCCAAATCAATACCCCTTCTTCGTTGACTACTTATCTTGCGGTCTCTGCCCCCTTTCTGATGAGGACATGTCTACCACAGTTACACCCATATCCCTAGCTGTTTTACCTCTTGGAACAATTGCTAGAGCTCGCATACGCCAATTAAATTATCAGGTACTTTCGTTTCTTGGTAATGTTTCTAGTGTTCATGAGAATATGATGCTGCCTAACTTAGATACATTTGTGTTGCTTGCAATTGAAGGGCCTAGCACCGACAAGAAGGATGAACATTGGAGCATCGTCAAGCATGGAGATGAAGGTGCGTGCGAAGAGAACAAGAACGAAGGTTCAAGTGGAGATTTCCGGACTTTGAAGCCACCATGATGACATACAAGAAGATGGACGAAATATACAAGATGGCCTCTCATAAATTTCGTCCATAGCTTATTATTGGTGTTGCGCCACCTTATTTTGGGCCAGGCCCATGTAATCTATTTTTAGAGTCCATATTGTAGGGGAAACGACTTAGGAGGTGTTTTAGTCCCACCTTGCCTAGGGTGGATGAAATCCCCTCTCTTTTCCCTATAAATATAGCCCTTAAAGCATCGCTTAGACTTGGGTTTTATTTAGTTAAAAGTTAGCCATCGCTGCAACTTCGTGTACTTCGTTTGTGTCCAACGACCAGACCAAGACCGCTTATGAAACCCCACTTTTATCAATACGTCATCCATATTCGCAATATTCAGATTGCTTAATCATATTCTTGCTTGTTCTTCGATTGCTTGCAGGAATAGACCTTCGGGGTCAGGTTGATCGTGCTCCGGCGCGGTCAATAATCTCTCGGAGTTGGTTTAGCGATTGCTAAGGCACCACGTCGTGCATGTTTGTAGTCGGATTGTCAAACACGGCTCCACCAAATAGATAGTTATCATCTCATCGAAAGATCGGGACACCTTTGCCTCTATCAAGTGGTATCAGTTTTCAGGTTGCTTGGTGAGATTTTACAGTTTTTCATAGTTTAGACCGCATCTGTTCTTCATACCTAGAGTCCACAAAAAAAGCCACAAAAAAAGTTAGATTAGTTCAACCATGTCCCAGACAGTCTGAGCCTTTTCGCTATTACCACTTCGTTTTTGCATTGTTGAATTTTTGGTTGCATCGTGTGTCGAGTTGCTGGTTTTAGTGTCTAAACTTTTAGAGTTTCGAGTTCTAGTCACGTTTCTGTTCATGCCGCATCCATATACACCATCATCCACTTCATTACCATATTCCGCTGCCGCTTATTTTGTTCATCGCCATCACGACCATCTATACACTTTTTGCCATTGTCGCCTCCATCTGTTATTGTGTTGCCGCTGCCTTTGTTCTTTCCATCCATTGCAAAAAAGAAAATCATCAGGGCAGATTTGGTTCGGTCAAAGAACAGATATAGTACTACTTGGAACGTTGTGAGTAAAAAAAAGCAAATTCGGTTTGGGTTCCAAGGAAAGGTTGACGTGCGGTTGGTTTGTTTGGAAAGTACTAGTCAGCCACGTTGGATTTTGGGAAAGGAAAAAAGAGTGGATCGGCCAGATTGAAAAGAAAGAGAAAAAAATGCAGTTCAGTCTCTCCATGCAAAATAAGGAACGGAAAAGAGCAAAAAAAACAAAAAGGGCAAGTTCATTTGGAAACATGATTTGGCTTGTTTTACAGAAAGAAGGGATCATCCCCAAAGAAAAAAAGGCAAGCGCCGATCTGTTTCCATAAATCCCTGTTTGTTCATGGTAAACAAGGAAAAAAAAAGCAAAGAGATAAGCAAAAAAAGTACTAAACGATTTGTTTGTTTGGAAAGAGAGAAAGAAAAGGCAAGCATAGAGAGAGAGAGAGTTTGGAAAGGAATCAGAATCGCCCCACCCACCGTTTGCATCAACAAAATCAGTGTGTCCTTTATTTGGAAAAATATTTGCTGCGGAGTAGTAGTAGTATTTCTGTTGTTTTGAAAAGTGAGATATGTTCGGGAGAGCAGAAAAAGGAAGGAAAGTAAAAGAGAGAGAAGGAAAGAGAAAACAGAGGAGGATATAAAAGGGTTCGGCCCTATCTTTAGAAAGTGACCAGCGACAAAAAAAAGACGCCGATATCCACCACACGTGTGGTATAATAGGCATTCGCCCACACACCGTGTGTGGCATGAGTAGGGGGAAGCCCACACGAGCTTTGTGTGGGCGAACAGTAGAATTGCCCACACGTGTGGACGCAGCTACTTTGTGCCACACGCCCAACAAGTACTACTCATCCCCACCCCGCGCGTGTGGCACGAAGCAAATATGCCCACACGTCCTGGCGCAGCTACATTAGGTACCCGCGGGATGACGATTTAGTTGCCATTCGGGATGGCAGATGTAGTTATCCGGGATGGCAAATATGGTTGTAAAAGCATGGCAACTCTCTCTGTTTTGGTTAACTATAGTTGCCATGTCAATTTATCGTAGTTGCCGCGTGTAATCAAACCATAGTTGTCGTGTGCGATTAACTACTTACCACATATGGTCAAACAAATAGTTGCCATGTGTGTTTACGTAGTTGCCACGTGTGGTTAATCACAGTTGCCATGTATGTTTATCTGATTGCCACGTACGCGCAACCGCAGTTGCCGTCTAGCAAACGAATCATAGTTGCCATGTACGTGCAACTGCAGTTGCCATCCAACAAAGCACGGTTGTCGTGTGGGCGAAAAGCAGCTCGCCCACACGCGCGTGGACTAGGTGGTGGCTGTGTGGGCAGAAATTAGTTGGCTCACACAGCGCAGCTGCCAACCGCGTGTTGTGAGGCGTGTGGGCGACCTCTCCAACGCCCACACACCGGCCTTGTCCTACATGGCACGCGAAAACTGTCTCGGTGTGTCAAGATTCGTGCAAACTTAGCTGGACGATGATCCAGGCGTGTGGGCGAGTTGCAATGTTGCCACACGCGTGGGCATTAGTGTTTTCGAAAAAAAGGGCAACTGATATTTTGGAAAGTCTTGATCGACCATGAAAAGAGATATTCAAGGAAACTACACTTCATTGGTAGCGTGCTTTTTGTTTGGACAGATTTATTTACTGGTCTGTGGACTTGATTGACGCCTAGGCTGTTTCTTTTGGAAAGAGAATACAAGGCAACTTTGTTTGATTGAAGGATAATCCATCTATTTTACCTTTCATATTTTGTTGGCAAGAGAATCATAGCTTCCACGTTTTGGACTTTGGAGCAAAAAAATCCTCATTTGTAGTGCACGCATGCATGTTTGGGAAGGAAAAAGTGCTGATATTTTTGCTCCGTTTGGAGAGTTGAATTAAAAAAAAGGAGAAAAAAAGGAGGGAAGTGTTGACTTTGTGAGGTGTACCTAGTGTGGTTATTATTTGTTTTTGAGATAAAGAGGATTAAAAAAGTGACATACGTCTGCTATAATACATTCTTTGTTTTTTTGACCGTACATGTGCATGCTGCCGTAGGACTTTTCTGCTAGGTGTATTCTACGCGTGAATTCGTCTGTGTCTTAGGCTCGCATCTCTAGCACGGTCTAGTCCTAGGACCAGCACTCGACCACTTTGAACGATTTTTCAGCTTGCATTAATTAATGTGGTTGTAGCATTTTTTCTCCACACATATAAAGCCAACCCAGTTCCATATATTTCTACATCGTGTATACGTCCGTTCACCTGGTCATCGCTTTACCAACTTTGAGAGTTCTTTGACACCGATGGTTGCCGGTCACCACCTGCTGCATGGTAAGAACTTGTAAGACCTTGATATTTGCTATACTATGAGCGTTTTACCATCACTTCCCAGTAGTTCGTAGGAACATTATTTTTGGATTTTGTTTCTTGTTTCTACTGATCATGACAGGATCTAGAGTCAATTCATGGGGTTTCTCGATCGTGGGAGACGTGCCATCACCTATGCAAATACCACAACCGTCACAGGAGGTGCACAAACATCCAAATGCACATGATCAGGTTAATGTTTCTATACCACCATTTAATGGCCGTTTTAGACATGCTTTATATATTGAATGGGAGTTTGACATAAATAATATATTTGCTTCCAATAATGTTGATGAACGTAAAAAAGTTAAGGTTGCGGTTGGTTCTTTCACTAGTTATGCTATAGTTTGGTGGAGTGAATATTATCGGTTACACCCTAATGATATACCTACTACTTGGGATGATTTGAAACTTGCCATGCGACATACATTCGTTCCCACTTATTATACTCGTGACATCATTAAAAGGTTGCAACATTTAAAATAAGGTAGTGACACCGTAACGAAATATTATGATACCTTACAAACTACCTTGCTGCATTCCTCTTTAGAAGAAAGTGAAGAAGATTTTATGGATAGATTTTGGGGAGGATTAAATCGTCACATTCAGGAGATACTAATTCATGAAGAGTGTTATCCTATGGACCATTTGTTTCATCTTTCTTGCAAAGCTGAACAAGAAATAAAACAGCGTGTTGCCCACAAGGAGAACAAGCGCGAGATGCACCTTCCAAGAGTTGATACGGTTGTCCCTTCAACTACTATGCATACTATGACAACCACATCCGTTGTTGTGAGGACTACATCACCTCCACCATGTGACACATCATCACCAAGAGTGCCTACATCATCTGAGTTGATCATAAGAGGTAATGACAGAGGTACTAATCTTCCACCTCCACATGAGTATGATGAATGTCTTGTCAATTTAAATGCACCATGCGGTGAGCTACCCACTACTTTGATCACACCAGCTATTTTAGAGGACTATGTTGATGATTTGACTTTGCCATGTGATCAAACAATTTTGAATGAAACCACTGAATTAACTATTGATGCGAAAGAACCATGTGAATCAGGGAATAAATCAGATTTGGATCAAATACGTTTGAAAATAATTGTGCCAATGTTCAATCATTTGCATATGACCTCTAATCTTGGTGATGGTTCATCAAGGTTGGGATGGTTTAATGATGAGCATTGCCAATCTTTTGTTATGATTAAGACCTTCACTTATATGTGCAAACTGAGTTGCAATATTTTCATGCCTTTGACTTCTTGTGATAATATATTGGCTTTATATTTCATGACTTTTGAAGGGTGCTATTGTATAATTGTGTCACATGTGCCACAACTAAGATCAGCAAAAATGGATGACATATACATATACAATGTGTACACTTTGTCTCTTTTGTTAGCCACATTTCAGATTAAGCAACGCCGAGGACGGCTTTGTTTTCAAGAAGGGGAGGATGATGAGGACATGTCTACCACAGTTACACCCATATTCCCAGCTGTTTTACCTCTTGGAACAATTGCTAGAGCTCGCATACGCCAATTAAATTATCAGGTACTTCCATTTCTTGGTAATGTTTCTAGTGTTCATGAGAATATGATGCTGCCTAACTTAGATACATTTGTGTTGCTTTCAATTGAAGGGCCTAGCACGGACAAGAAGGATGAACATTGGAGCATCGTCAAGCATGGAGATGAAGGTGCGTGCGAAGAGAACAAGAACGAAGGTTCAAGTGTAGATTTCCGGACTTTGAAGCCACCATGATGACATACAAGAAGATGGACGAAATATACAAGATGGCCTTTCATAAATTTTGTCCATAGCTTATTATTGGTGTTGCGCCACCTTATTTTGGGCCAGGCCCATGTAATCTATTTTTAGAGTCCATATTGTAGGGGAAACGACTTAGGAGGTGTTTTAGTCCCACCTTGCCTAGGGTGGACGAAATCCCCTCTCTTTTCCCTATAAATATAGCCCTTAAGGCATCGCTTTGACTTGGGTTTTATTTAGTTAAAAGTTAGCCATCGCTGCAACTTCGTGTACTTCGTTTGTGTCCAACGACCAGACCAAGACCGCTTATGAAACCCCACTTTTATCAATACTTCATCCATATTCGCAATATTCAGATTGCTTAATCATATTCTTGCTTGTTGTTCGATTGCTTGCAGGAATAGACCTTCGGGGTCAGGTTGATCGTGCTCCGGCGTGGTCAATAACCTCTCGGAGTTGGTTTAGCGACTGCTAAGGCGCAACGTCGTGCATGTTTGTAGTCGGATCGTCAAAGACGGCTCCACCAAATCGGTAGTTATCATCTCATCGAACGATGGGACACCTTTGCCTCTATCACTTTATCTGATTTCTTGAACGACGTCATGCACACCTACGGCTTTCGTCTGCTGGATCTTACGCCGAGTGTCGTGGCGTGCATGGCCTTCTTCGCCCATCTCTGCGAGGGCTTCGCCGAAGTCCTCCCCAGCACGGTGCTCTTCCGCCACTACTTTACCCTCGCATCCAGCCAGGAGGCACCATCTCCAGCTGCATCACCTGAATCCCGAGGTCTCAGGAGAAGGGCATGTACCAGGAGGGCGCCCAGAAGGAGAGGTGGCACGAGTGGTGGAGCCGATGGTGCTGGATCGAGGAGGAGGATCCACGGGAGTTCTGTCGGGTTCGCCGGAGTCCACTGGTCCGCCGCACGGACTGGATCAATCCCGACGCCAATGACAAGAAGCTCTCGGTCGCCACCACCAGGATCAACCGCCTCACCGTGGCCGGGCTCACCCTCCAAATTATCGGGGCTGATTTCATCCGCCGCCGGATTGCTCCACTACACAACAAGGGGAGGCCGTCCTGGGACTACAGGAATGCGGCTGACATCATGAGGCTCCGCCCTGTCTTGAAGCTCAACTTCACGGTGATGGGGCATGCTCACTTTTGCCAGAGGCTCTTCCAGCTCAAGGTGAGTGACGACGGCAGGGCTGAGAGGACCGGCAGAGCCGAGAAGGCCGGCAAGGCCGTTAAGGCGTCCCTGTTTGGGTTGCCGGTGGGTGTGGTCCCGTTGAGCAACAACTCTCGCCAGACCGCCATCAATGCCATGATGTCGGACTTCAACGCACACGGCCTCGATCCGCTCTGGGTCGAGCCAGAAGCGGAGGAGGTGTAGGCGTTCTTCGACAACTTGTCGGAGAATTATGTCTGCGACAAGCCGGTGCTCATCCGCGACACCACCAAGGAGGAGCTTGACTACATCGCCGCCAGGGCGGCGGATGCGGCGCTCGCCAAGGAGGCTGGCAGCGCAGGCACCGTGGAGGACGAGGCCGACGCGGCCGCGGAGGAGAAAGAGCTTGCCGGATGGGCGGAGTCTGCTGGGGAGGCCAGCAGCACCGGGGCCCCCCTTCATTGAAGACATGGTCGAGGAGTCGACCGAAGAAGAAGTCAAGGCTGTCGGCCCCTCGGCCATAGGGAAGAGGCGCGTCCTGCAGTGGGCCAGCTCCGGCGAGCCGGTCTGGCCCGGTAGGATCGCGCAGCGGCAACATGTCCAGGAGCAGTTCGTGCGCCAGACAAGAGCCGCGGCAGCGAAGAAGGCGGTGAAAACCACGGTAGCGAAGAAAAAGATGGCTGCCTCCTCCTCATCCAAACGGCGTCGGACGCCATCCCCTTCTCCTTCTCCTTCGGATGGCACCTCGGAGGTTAATTTTGACCTCGGGTCCTTCAGCCCGAAGAGGAAAAGGAGACTAGTGGAAGAGGAGGCGGATGACGAGTAAGCGCTTCGCCCTCCATCATCTCCTAACCCCACGCCTGTGCTATCCTATTTTAACTTGATGTTATCCTCACAGGGGCACGGAGACGTTGGCCCAGAGGGTGGCAACGAGGGCCAGGGCCTCGACGAGCGACAAGCCCCCGGCGAGCACTCCGCGCACGCCGAAGTTGGTGGTGATCAGCCCGGACGACAGCCCCAGACGCAGCCCCCGCTTTAGTCCCCAGCGTGAGTTCACTACTCACATCCCGTCGGTGTGTGTTGGGGCACGATCCCTTGGTGCTGATCTTGCCGGGTTCACAGGAGGAGAGCGGCAGCAGGAGGATCCGTTGAGGGCCACCACCAACACGCCGCCCCCGTCAATCACGCCGCCCAGAGGGGAGTCCCCGACAAGGGCACCAAGCACCGAGCCCACGCGCACGGAGGAGGAGGAGGTGAACTTGGGCGGCAGTGGCTCCATCCCGGCAACGAACGTTGGCGGGGAGGGAAACACTTCTTCCCAGCTTGGCGCGGGTATGTGGCCTGCCTCCTGTCCCTGTCTTTTCTTCTTCTTCTTCTTGAACCTTGATTTTGGCCCCGTCTCAATCTCCTTCTTGGTATCCAGACCCTCCCTCGGCGGACCAGGAGGATATTGATACCGTCATCGAGGAGGTCGCCAAGGACGCCGAGGCCGAGGCCGACAAGATTGCTGCCGAGGAGGCCGCCAAGACCGCCGCTGAGGAGGCCGCCAAGGGGCATGCCGGGGAGGCCGGCAAGGGGCCTGCCAGGGGAGGGGGTGGCTGACGACCAACCTTCCTCCCCTACAGCCCCTGGCCCTGGCAAGTACTTGAAGGTGGGTGACAACCTGTTCGTCCATCTCCCAGGGACGGCGAGCACCAGGGCGCCAACCGAGGGGGAGGTGTTCGACGACGAGGCGCTCGCCATCGCCGGGCTTCAGGTTGTTGATGAACGAGCGCCGGTGGTGGAGGTTCCCAAGAGGAGCAGCTTCTCTGGGCCATGAGCGTCAACTTCCAGAAGCTCCAGGCGCTCCACCGTGCCCGCCTAGACAAGGCAAAATCCAGGATGGTGGCCGCGGACAAGGCAGAGGCGGATCTTGAGGAGCACGTCGCTTAGACGCAGACCTGGTTCCGCGAGGGTCAGGAAGAACTGAAGGCTGCCCAGGGTGAGTTGGTTGAGCGCAAAGGGAAGCTCATCCTGAAGCAGGCTGACGTCGAGAAGGCCCAGGAAGTGGTGAAGGAACAGGCCACCAAGGACGAGGCCGCTCGGCAACAGCACCAGGCTCTGCTGAACTCCCAGGAGGAGGACCTTGCCGCCCGTGAGGAGGCGCTCGCCGCCACACTCCGTGGCAAGGATGAGGAGATTGATAAGCTTGTCGTGCAGCGGACCCAGGAGCTGGGGCAGAGGCACAAGGAGTCACTCGATGCTCAGGCCCTAGCCCATGCCGGCAAGGTGAAGGAGCTGGAGCTGGAGCGGGAGGAGCTGAAGAAGAGAGTCTCGGCGCTGACGGAGGAGACGGACACGGCCAACTGCACTTTGGCGGATGCGCAGGTCGCCATCTCCGACAAGGTCAAGCTGCTCTCCGAGGCCAACGACTCCATCAACGATCTGAAGTTGAAGCTGGACGGCTTGGAGGGGAAGCTCTCGGAGGCCGAGGCTCATGAGGAGACCCTGAACAAGGCCCTGGAGGACGAGAAGTGATTGCGGAGGGATGGCACCACCGAGTACGAGGAGTACGCGAAGGGTGTAAACCTCTGGATCTGCCGCCTCGTCGACGTCACCGACAAGATCACCATGAAGCTGGCTGCCATGGGGATGCCGAACATCATGTACTGCCAGGAGTCGAACGTGAGCCCCAACGCTAGGCTGACCCTGTTCTTCGAGGGCGTCCTCGACGCCCTGGAGCAGTTCCGTTCCAACCGAGCGACCTCTCTGGCCAATGAGGCCCGGAAGCTCTGCCGGGGCGCCCTGACCAAGGTCCTCACCAAGGTGGCGTACTGGAACCCCAACGTCAACTTTGTCGACGCGCTGGAGAGCTTGCCGGAGGACGTGGACCTCGCGGCGCTCGAAGAGCGTATCGAGCCCATCATCAGCCGTGTCGACGGAGTCAGGAGGGTGGAGGGCCAGCGCCGAGACTAGGCACCCCGTTCCTCATTGCCGCTGCGAGTTCATGACCAAGACGATTTTATCTTAAGTTAGAACCGCAGCAACAATTGATGTAATATTACTCTGCATTACTTTAAGATGAAACACGCTATCTTCCTGTATTGATCTTTCTTTGTACGTATGCACCCTACGCCCAGTAGGATAGGTTTGCCGGCGCGTAAACCCATCCTATGGCGCCTTGAGGACGGATCCTTAGCAGCCTGCCGGGGGGCGCTTGCTATCGGACAAACCACCTTGTCGTTCTCAGTGCAGCCGCTTAAACTGTTGAGCGGACTCGAAACAGAGCAAGGGCGTTGCTAATAGCAGGCAGGCCACCTTGCCGTCCTCAGTGCGGCCGCTTGAACTGTTGAGCGGACTTGAAACAGAACAAGGGCATTGCCAATGGCGGAAGGGTCCCATTGTGTGCAGGTTTTCCGTACAAAGAACAAGATCTTTCGAGGAGAATAACCTTATATTAAAAATAATTGTTCAAAGTTGTGCGTGACTTAGCTTTTTGTGGCCACGCGGATGGTTGTTGCAGCCGCGGACGGCACCAGAGTGCGGCTGATTGACGTCGCCTTCTCTTCTCGGGCCATCGCGACGAGGGAGTCTGTAAGTTGACTCCAAAACTAGATTTTCACAGCTTGCGTCCCCCTACCTTGCGCGCCAAAGATGTCGGTGGAAACGACACCTATGGGATCATGGCGAATTCCTTCTATGGTTGGCGGGCGCGGGACTGTGGAAAGAGCGGAGTTAGAAGATCAACACGGGGAATTTATCCAGGTTCGGGCTGCAAGTGATGCGTAATACCCTACTCCTGCTGGTTTGTGTTTATCTGGTGTTCTTGGACTAGCTACAAAGCGTGCAGGGTCCAAAAAGTCCGAATCCTCCTCTAATATGCCTCGGGCCTCCTTTTATAGCCAAAGGGGGGCGCCATAGTGGCACACAGGAGGTGGAAAGTTTGTACTGTATACAAGCCTATCGCCTGGCACCATAGGACAAACGCATTTAGTGCGCTGCCAATGTGCCCTCTCACTTTATCGGGGATGGCAAGGAAATTCGTCCCGTCCGCCGCCGCTTCGCCTCGCTTCGACGCGCGTCCAGGCTGACTAGGCGTGCGGCGCCACGCTAGCTAGCTGGCTGCTGAGTTGGTGTGGTGGCAGAGTCTTCACGAAGATCTGCATGCCACCACGTAGGTGCTTGCTGAGTTGGCCTGGAAGCTGCACGTCGCCACGCAGGTGCCTGCCTTGTTGGCGGGTTGACTACTGTATTAGAACGACAGTGGAGCCTTGGCAGGTGGGGGCCTGGCTATGGCCCCGCAGATGTCCCCGCAAGGGTCTTGCCAGGGCCCCGGCAAGGGCCTTACGGGGGTCTCACAGGCGTCCCCGGCAAGGGTCTTGCCGGGGCTTTCCGTCTTTTGGTTCTCATCTAGTCTTGTACGTTCTTGGTTTTCACAAAGATCTGCATGCCACCATGCAGGCACCTCCCGAGCCTTCGTTCCAATGTTGTCGATGGTGTCGGAACTCTTAGGCTCAAGGCTGGCGGCTCTGCTGGTGTTGGGCAAGTTGCCCCAGCAAGGCCCTTGCCGGGGCTACGTAAGCTGCCCCGGCAAGGCTCCTGCCGGGGAGAGCCCACCTTGTCCCTTCGCTCCTCGCGCCTCTGTCATGGCGTTGCTCTGGTAGTCTTGTGTCTTTGCTTCCTCTTCTATCCCGCCAAGCACTGCCGTAGGCGTGTGGCTGCGACTGCCCGTGCACAAGTAAAGGGGTACAAAAACGACCCCTACTTTTGTACACCGACAGTCGGTATTTCCCCGGAGAGGGAGGGATTATGTAGCACAGCAACGGTAGAGTATTTCCCTGAGTTATGAAACCATGGTATCGAACCAGTAGGAGAACCAAGCAACACAATGTAAACAACACCTGCACACCAATAACAACACCTCGCAACCCGACGTGTTAAAGGGGTTGTCAATCCCTTTCGGGTAACGGCGCCAGAAATTGGCAAGCGGACGTGAGGTAAATTGTAGTTGATTGAAATAATAGATCACAAATAAATAAAGTGCAGCAAGATATTTTTGTATTTTTTTGGTTTAATAGATCTGAATAAAAATGCAAAGGAAAAGTAGATCGCAAGGCAAATATATGAGAAAGAAGACCTGGGGGCCGTAGGTTTCATTAGTGGCTTCTCTCGAGAAAAATAGCAAACGGTGGGTAAACAAATTACTGTTGGGCAATTGATAGAACTTCAATAATTATGTCGATATCCAGACAATGATCATTACATAGGCATCACGTGCAAGATTAGTAGACCGACTCCTGCCTGCATCTACTACTGTTACTCCACACATCGACCGCTATCCAGCATGCATCTAGTGTATTAAGTTCATGGAAAAACGGAGTAATGCAATAAGAACGATGACATGATGTAGACAAGATCCGTTTATCTATGTGGCGGTAGATATAGATCTGATCTTTTTATCCTTAGTAGCAACGATACATACATGTCGTTTCCCCTTCTATCACTGGGATCGAGCACCGTAAGATCGAACCCACTACCGGGCACCTCTTCCCATTGCAAGATAAATAGATCAAGTTGGCCAAACAAAACCCAAATATCGGAGAAGAAATACGAGGCTATAAGAGATCATGCATATAAGAGATCAAAGAAACTCAAATAACTTTCATGGATATAAAAAGATATGGCTGATCATAAACTCAAAGTTCATCAGATCCCAACAAACACACCGCAAAAGAGTTACATCATATGGATCTCCAAGAGACCATTGTATTGAGAATCCAGCGAGAGAGAGAGAGAGAGAGAGAGGAAGACATCTAGCTACTAACTATGGACCCGAAGGTCTACAAAGAACTACTCACGCATCATCGGAGAGGCACCAATGGAAGTGGTGAACCCCTCCGTGATGGTGTCTAGATTGGATCTGGTGGTTCTGGAATCTGCGGCGGTTGGATGAATATTCTGATGCTTGTTCTAGGGTTGCTGGAATATTGTGGTATTTATAGAGCAAAGAGGCAGTCCGGGTGGCACCCGAGGTGGGCACAACCCACCAGGGTGCGCCTGGGCCTCCTGGCGCGCCCTGGTGGGGTTTGCCCCCCTCGGGGCACCCCCAGGTGCAACCAGGGCCCATTGCCTTCCTTCTAGCCCATAAAAAATCATCCTGGAGTTTTGTGGCATTTGGACTCCGTTTGATATTGATTTCCTGCGATGTAAAAAACACGGAAAAATAGCAACTGGCACTTGGTACTATATCAATAGGTTAGTACCAAAACATGATGTAAAATGACTATAAAATGATTATAAAACATCCAAGATTGATAATAAAATAGCATGGAACAATAAAAAATTATAGATACGTTGGAGACGTATCAGCATCCCCAAGCTTAACTCCTACTCGTCCTCGTGTAGGTAAGTGATAAAAACAGAATCTTTGATGTGGAGTGTTGTTCATCAAGTTATATCATATTCTTTTCTTTATAGCATGGACATTTGGACTTTTATGTGATTCAAAGCAATAGTATAGTTTTGACATAATAATTTAGATACTCAAGCATATCAACAAGCAACCATGTCTTTCAAAATATCAACGCTAAAATAAGTTCTCCCTAGCCCATCATGCTCAAACATTGATTCATTCATGAAACACACTCGAATATTAACTACACCCAATACTTGAGCACCATCATATTGCCTCCTAGTTGGTGCTTTTTATGAGAGAAGATGGAGACTCAAATTTCAAAATAAAAAATGCATAAAGTAAAAGAAATGCCCTTCGCAGAGGGAAGTAGGGATTTGTAGAGGTGCCAGAGCTCAAAGCGAAAAATTAGAGGTAAAAACATTTTGGGAGGTGTATCCATCCCACCAAAAAAACGACTCACAGCTACGAACACTTCCCATGCTAGATATGCCATAGGCGGTTCCCAAACAGAAAATAAAGTTTATTCCTTTTTCCACCATTCTTTCACTTTACATGGCTAGCCGTATCCACGGGTGCCCTCCATACCAACACTTTCCAAGGAATTTATTATTTGACAAAATAAAATTAATATTTTTTTGCATTTCGGGACTAGGCATCCCTAATACCTTTGCCTTACTCTCGTGCAATGACAAGTGAATAAACACTCATCTTGAGAATAACACATCTAGCATGGAAAATATTAGCCACCCGTTACCGTTCCGCGAGCGAAACAAACACACAAAAGAGAAATTTATTTTGAAAATTAGAGATGGCACATGCAAATTTGCTTAGAACGGCAAAAGAATACCGCATATAGGTAGATATAGTGGACTCATGTGGCAAAACTGGTTTAAAGGATTTTGGATGCACAAGTAGAGGTCATACTTAGTGCAAAATGAAGGCTAGCAAAATATTGGGAAGCGACCAACCAAGAAACGAATAATCTCATAAGCAAGCATTAAGCATAATTAACATCGAATAATGCACCACAAGTAGGATATAATTTTCATTACATGATTATTGACTTTCGTGCATGCATAGGTAATCACAAACCTTAACACCAATATTCCTACTAGAGCACAATTACTCATCAACATAACTCAGATATCACATCATCATATCTCAAAACTATTACTAAGAATCAAGTTTATTTTGTCTAATGATCTACATGACATTTTTTACTTTATCCTTCTTGGATATCTATCACTTTGGGACTAATTTTCATGTGTTCCTTTTCATAAGCTCAAACAAATATAAGTGAAGATCATGAGCATAACAAATTTTCTTTCTCTCAAAATAATTTAAGTGAAGCAAGAGAGAATTTCTTCAAAATTTTACTAACTCTCAAATAAATCTAAGTGAAGCAAAAGAGCATTTCTTGAAAATTAACAAAGCACACCGTGCTCAAAAAGATATAAGTGAAGCACTAGAGCAAGTCCTAGCTCATAAAAGATATAAGTGAAGCACTAGAGCAAGTCCTAGCTCATGAAAGACTTAAGTGAAGCATAGAGAGCAATTCTAACAAGTCATGATAATTTAAGCTCTCTCAATTAGATGTGTCCAGCTAGGATTGATGACTTAAAACACAAAATAAAACAAGCAAAGACACATATCATACAAGACGCTCCAAGCAAAACACATATCATGTGACCAATAAAAATATAACCTTGAGTAAAATACCGATAGTTGTTGGAAGAAAGCGGGGATGCCACTCGGGGGCATCCCCAAGCTTAGTTGGTTGCTCATTATTGGATAATAGCTTGGGATGCCGGGGCATCCCCAAGCTTAGGCTCTTACATCCTTCCTTCATCCATCGTAAGATAACCCAAAACTTGAAAACTTCAATCACACAAAAGTCAACAAAACCTTCGTGAGATCCGTTAGTGCAAGAAAATAAACCACTACTATAAGTGCTGTATCAAACCAATTCATATTTGGTTTTTGTATTATATCTACTGTATTCCAACTTTTATATGGCAAAAACTCATCAAAGAAAACCATAGAGCCATCAAAATAAGCACACAACACAAAGAAAACAGAATCTGTCAAAACAGAACAGTCTGTAGCAATCTGATTTAAACAAATACTTCTGGAACTCCAAAAATTCTGAAAAACCAGGACGACCTAGATAATTTTTATATTGATCATCTGCAAAAATAATTATCATTTTATCACGTTCTAGTGAATTTTGGCAATTATTTTTGTGAGCACAAAGTTTCTGTCTTTTTCAGCAAGATCAAACAACTATCACCCAAGAAGATCCTATTGGTTCTACTTGGCACAAACACTAATTAAAACACAAAAAACACAATAATAACAGTAGCATAATTGTGCTAACACTCAATAACAGAAAGCAAAAATAAAAAATAAATTTTATTCATTGGGTTGCCTCCCAACAAGCGTTATAGTTTTACGCCCTTACCTAGGCATAAAGCAAGGATCTAAGTTTTGTCATCTTTGGTTCAAGATCCATAAGATGCCCTCATGATTGATTCATAAGGTGGCTTAATTATAGTTCTAGGAAAGTGTTCCATCCCTTTCCTCAAAGGAAATTGGAACTTAATATTGCCTTCTTTCATATCAATCACGTCACCGATAGTGCGTAAAAACGGTCTACCAAGAATAACTGGACAAGACGGATTGCAATCAATATCAAGAACAATAAAATATATGGGAACATAATTCCTATTTGCAAGAATAATAACATCATTAATTCTTCCCATAGGCTTTTCAATAGTAGAATCCGCCAAGTGCAAATTCAAAGAACATTCTTCAAGCTTAGTAAGACCAAGCACATCACATAAAGATTTCGGAATTGTATAAACACTAGCACCCAAGTCACATAAAGCAAAACACTCATAATTTTTAATCTTGACTTTGATAGTAGGTTCCCATTCATCATGTAATTTTCTAGGAATTGAAACTTCTAATTCCAACTTTTCTTCCAAAGCTTTGATCATAGCATCAACAATATGTTTAGTAAAAGATTTATTTTGTTCATAAGCATGGGGTGAATTTATCATGGATTGCAACAAAGAAATACAATCAATCAAAGAGCAACTACCATAATTAAAGTCTTTGTAATCCAAAAGAGTGGGCACATCACTAGCTAAAGTTTTGATCTCTCCAAACCCACTTTCATCAATTTTCTCAACAAGATTTTCACCCTCCGAAATATTGGGATGCCTTCTACTTAAAGTTGACTCTTCTCCAGTCCCTTTTTCATCATTCTTAACTTTACTAAACAAGGAATCAATAGAAGAAACACCAACCATTTTAAGATCTTCATCATTTTTGCAAGAATAATCACTAGAAAAAGTTTTCTCTAAAAATTCACTTTTAGCTCTAAGCATAGTAGTTCTTTTCTTACTTTCATCCAAAGAAACATAAAGAGCTTTAATTATTTCATCTACTTTAGGCACAAAAATTTTCATCTTGAGATTTTCCACATCATGAGCAATTCTATCAACACTTCTAGACAAATCATCAATCTTATTCAACTTTTCTTCTATGGAAGTGTTAAAAACTTTTAGTGTGTTGATAAATTCTTTAATATTATTCTGAAGATCAGAGGTGTTCCTATTATTATTGTAAGATTTATTTCCATAGGAATTACCATAATTATTAGAGGAATTACTAGGAAAAGGCCCAGGATTAAAATTACCTCTGTAAGCATTATGGTTGAAATTACTTCTAGAGATAAAATTCACATCAACGGCATCACTATTTTGCTCAATCGAAGTATACAAAGGCATATCATTAAGATCAATAGGAGCACTTTTACTAGCAACCAATTTCATAAGAGCATCAACTTTATCACTCAGAGAAGAAATTTCTTCAACCGAATTAACTTTTTTTACTAGTATGCCATTGTGAATAATTTGCCATGATATTATCAAGCAATTTGGTGGCTTCACCCAAAGTAATTTCCATAAAAGTACCACCCGCGGCGGAATCTAAAAGATTACGAGAAACAAAAATTCAACCCCGCATAAAAATATTGTATGGTCATCCAAAGATTTAACCCATGAGTTGGGCAATTCCTTAGCATCATTTTCATCCTTTCCCAAGATTGTGCAACATGCTCATATTCAAGTTGCTTGAAATTCATGATCTGGGTTCTAAGGGAAATAATTTTTGCAAGAGGAAAATACTTAGTTATAAAAGCATCTTTGCACTTGTTCCAAGAATCGATACTATTGCGAGGCAAAGAAGAGAACCAATTTTTTTGCAGAATCACACAAAGAGAACAGAAATAATTTCATCTTGACCACATCATTGTCCACATCTTTTTTCTTTTGCATATCGCATAATTGCACGAAGGTATTAAGATGGGACGCGGCATCCTCATTAGGAGTACCGGAAAATTTGTCTTTCATAACAAGATTCAGCAAAGCGGTATTAATATCACAAGTCTCCGCACTAGTGGTGGGAGGAGCAAGCGGGGTGCCAATAAAATCATTGTTGTTGGTACTTGAGAAATCACATAACTTGGTGTTCTCTTGAGTCATGATGACCACACAACAAGATTGCACTCAAAAACCGATCCGACAAGAAAACGTTGAACGGAAAAAGAGAGGCGAATAAAACAGTAAATTTTGTGAAGTGGGGGAGAGGAAAACGAGAGGCAAATGACAAAGAATGTAAATTGCAAGGAGATGAGATTTGTGATTAGGAACCTGGTTATGTTGAAGATCTTCCCCGGCAACGGCGCCAGAAATGGCACGTTGACAGGAGACTATCTTGACTTGATCCTCCCCGGCAATGGCGCCAGAAATTGCACATTGACGGGAGACTATCTTGACTTGATCCTCCCCGGCAACGGCGCCAGAAATTCTCCTTGATGGTAGCTCGAACTACGTCGGTATTTCCCCAGAGAGGGAAGCATTATGTAGCACAGCGATGGTAGAGTATTACCCTTAGTTATGAAACCAAGGTATCGAACCAGTAGGAGAACCAAGCAACACAACGTAAACAGCACCTGCACACAAATAACAACACCTCGCAACCCGACGTGTTAAAGGGGTTGTCAATCCCTTTCGGGTAACAGCACCAGAAATTGGCAAGTGGACGTGAGGTAAATTGTAGTAGATTGAAAAAATAGATCGCAAATAAATAAAGTGCAGCAAGGTATTTTTGTATTTCTTTGGTTTAATATATCTGAATAAAAATGCAAAGGAAAAGTAGATCGCAAGGCAAATATATGAGAAAGAAGACCCAGGGGCCGTAGGTTTCACTAGTGGCTTCTCTCAAGAAAAATAGCAAACGGTGGGTAAACAAATTATTGTTGGGCAATTGATAGAACTTCAAATAATTATGATGATATCCAGGCAATGATCATTACATAGGCTTCACGTCCAAGATTAGTAGACCGACTCTTGCCTGCATCTACTACTATTACTCCACACATCGACCGTTATCCAGCATGCATCTAGTGTATTAAGTTCATGGAAAAAGGAGTAATGCAATAAGAACGATGATATGATGTAGACAAATCCGTTTATCTATATGGAGGTAGATATAGATCCCATCCTTTTATCCTTAGTAGAGATGATACATACGTGTCGTTTCCCCTTCTGTCACTGGGATTGAGCACCGTAAGATCGAACCCACTACTGGGCACCTTTTCCCATTGCAAGATAAATAGATCAAGTTGGCCAAACAAAACCCAAATATCAGAGAAGAAATACGAGGCTATAAGAGATCATGCATATAACAGATCAAAGAAAATCAAATAACTTTCATGGATATAAAAAGATATGACTGATCATAAACTCAAAGTTCATCAGATCCCAACAAGCACACCGCAAAAGAGTTACATCATATGGATCTCCAAGAGACCATTGTATTGAGAATCCAGCAAGAGAGAGAGAGAGAGAGAGAGGAAGACATCTAGCTACTAACTACGGACCCGAAGGTCTACAAAGAACTACTCACGCATCATCGGAGAGGCACCAATGGAAGTGGTGAACCCCTCCGTGATGGTGTCTAGATTGGATCTGGTGGTTCTGGAATCTGCGGCGGTTGGATCAATATTTTGATGCTTGTTCTAAGGTTTCTGGAATATTGTGGTATTTATAGAGCAAAGAGGTAGTCCGGGTGGCACCCGAGGTGGGCACAACCCACCAGGGTGCGCCTGGGCCTCCTGGCATGCCCTGGTGGGTTGTGCTCTCCTCGGAGCACTCCCCAGGCATAGCAATGGCCCATTATGCTCCCTCGACGGCGACGTCCACATCAGTAGGAGCTGCTGCTGCTTTGGCTCTCGCTCGCGCTGTTGCTCTACTCTTGCTCTCGGTCCCCTGCCTGGTCTGCTCTTACTCTTGCTCGCACTGCTGCTCTCACTCTTCCTCTTGCTTGCGCTGCTACTCTACTCTTGCTTGCCCTGCTGCTGCACGAGAAGCAGATCCTGCTCTCGCTCGAGCCCTTGGAGCTACTACCCGAGATGCTGCTACACGACCAGCTGCCCCGGCTCTCGCATGCGCTTCTGCTCTATGCGCTGCTGCTGCCACTGCTTTTCTGCTACTAGTGCATTCAGTTTCGACAGTAAAATTCAGTTTCGACGTAAAATTCAGTTCCGATAGTAAAATTCAGTTTTGACAGTTAAATTCAGTTTCGACAGTTAAGTTCAAAGATGAACAACTCATGTATTTTGCATCTAGCACTTTGTGGTTATGTATTTTACATCATCTATTGGAGATGCCATTAGAATTCCACTTAGGTGAACGTTGTCTCTCTTGTCCTGCTTCAGCCTCACCGTCGTACAACTCACCGGAGCTGCTCCAACGACGAAATCCTCCATCACAGCGGAACAGTACCCTTGGCTCCATATCTAGACGCCTAAGATCTTCTTCCCCTCCTCCGACAGCCAAATCAGCCGGAGCATCCTCATCGACCAAGCCAATCATGCTGAGATCGCCATGGCTTCGCCAAAGAGGTTGTACACTTGTTGCATTGCTTTTTTACTCTACATGTTATATATATTGTCCACTGAGCACACGTAGTAACATGAAATACGATTAGTTTCTCCTACTATATGACAAGCAGTGAGGTACTAGGCAACTTCACTATCTGTGATGGACTCTCTTGAACGTCATCATTATTTATTTCTGCGCGCTTGAGTTGTGCATTTGTAGATGGGCCTGAAAGTTGAGCTAGTAGGGCAGTGGCCAGGGTCCAAAGTACTAGCACAAAAAAACATTTTTGAGTGTAGGCTTTTCCCTGTTCACGCCTGCCTACTAGAATCGCCAGTGCTTGAAAGGAAAAGTGAAGGAAAAACATAGGAATTGGAGAGTTTCCTATGGTACCACTATTCATGCATTTGGTTCAAAGGAATGGAGCAAAGGAGAGCTGTAGTATTTCTTCCTTTAGTTTCTCCTTGAAAGAAAAACCATACGAATTTTAATATCCACTTGTCCTCCTTTTCAAATTCCTATTCATGAAGCACAAGACTAAGAGATGGTATCATAGTAGCATTATAACATACATTTTCTTGTGGTTTGACTTAATCTCACCATGCTTCTTTACATCCTGTGATCTTCCAATTCTTGTGAACCAAACACCCAGATTGGCAGAAATCATGTGTTTTTAAATTCTCTATTTTGCATGTGCATTCCTATCTTATTCCTATGTATTTCCTATCCCTACATTGTTAGAATCCTCCAATTCAAACAAGCCCTTATAGAATTACTTCTATTACAAATGTGTGTCAAAGAAAACCTTGTGTGGTTTGTCCCGCTCCTGCTACGCTTTGGTCCACCCCAGCTCAGCTGCTCCAACGACGGAAGGGTTCACCACAGAAGGGATCCGCCCTCCAGACTGTCTTTTGCCGCCTCGGATCTTCTTCCCTGCCGCTAGCAGCCACGACAACTGCATTACCATCATCAACTGAGCAGATGACCTTGAGGACTACATGGGTCCACAAGAGAGGTCGCACTCTTTTGTGTTTGCTTACGTTATGCATCGCTTAATATGATGACATGCTACTTTACCGATTAGACTCTGAGTCAGGTCCAAACTAATGCTTAAACTTGAGTTTTTAAATGGTTGTGGGGCACATATTGGGGCAGGAATCAATACTATCTGTCTACTATCTGGTTAATCTCGGGTGTCTACTAGGAGTTTCATGTTGGGTGGAAACAAACATTAAAGGAGCCATTATCTGTATATTTTCATTGAAGCTATTATCTTCCTACTATCATTGGTTTTGGGTCTATCCATAGTTTGCTACCATCACTCTGGATTTGTGCATGCACTCCTTACATAATCTCACTATATTTTAATCCTATGCATGTCAGTTATTGTACACAATGGTACTGAACATGTAGAGCAAAAGAGACGAGCCTTGCGTGGCAATAAAATTTCATGCAGACGTCGCTCCATGGTTGGCGCAAAAGCAACCCTCCTCCCCCCATTCCAGACTATAATCAAGAGGAAGATAACTATTCAAAGGGGGATTCAGAGGGAGCAGACTACTTGGCATGTTGATGTTGGTCATATCATGCATATGCTTCCTTGCATTGCTTACTTTATATATAAAATATGTCATCTGCTTTGTTTAGACATGCATTGTGTGAATGCCATCTGTTTAGTTTCTATATCATATATGTTAATCATGCAATGCCATCTTGTTTAGCCAAGCATCATATATGTGAATTTTACAATGCCATCTTGTTTATCCAGTCATTTTATATGTGAATTATATCATGCCATCCTTTTTTATTACGTATTAAATTTGTCAAAATTTTTAGTACATTCAATTACTCTTCCTGTGCATCATCCATTCGACACGATCATGGAAAAATCTGGAGTGAAAACAAGGTCTTCAGAGCAGACAATGCTATCTGACGAAGCGCATGTCTTGCTGGTTACAGATAGCTCCTTAGAGGAGGATTCAGAGACAGATGACCAGTCCTATTTCCCCCTGAGGTGCATGCTCTAACTTGGCAGGGTTTTATTGCTCATATCGTGCATATGGTATCTTGCATTGGCATGTCATTTTCTTAGTTTAGACATGCTTTGTGTGAATGCCACCTGTTTAGTGTCTAATTACCATATATGTGAATTTTGCAATGCCATCTTGTTGCAAGACATTATATATGTGAATTATGCAATGCTATCTTGTTGCAAGGCATTATGTATGTGAATTATGCAATGCCATGTTGTTTAGCCAAGCGTCATATATGTGAATTATATCATGACATCCTTTTTTGTATTACTCATTCCATTTGTCGACAATGTTTGTATATTCAACTGCTCTTCCTGTGCATCAGCCATTTGAATTGGTGATGGAAAAATCTGGAGTGAAAACAAGGTCTTTAGAGCATACAATGCTAGCTGCTGAAGTAGATATCTTGCTGGTTACAGATAGCTCCTCAGAGGAGGATTCAAAGGCTGATGACCAGTCCTATTTTCCCCCTGAGGTGTATGCTCAAACTTGGCAGGGTTATATTACTCATATCATGCATATGTTGTCTTGCAATGCTTAGTTTTTACATCATATACACAATATTGAATGCCATCTGCTTAGTTGACACATCATATATGCGATTGCCCTCTGCTCACTTGCTTAGTATATAAATCATATATTTGAATTATATCATGCCATGATGTTTACATAGACAGCATGTATCTGAATTATGGCATGCCAACCCATTTTCTAAAGACATAATATAGTTATATCATCTCATCCTATTTACATAGTCATCATATTTTGAATTATGTCATTTTATCCGTGAATTATATCATGCCATCATGTTTCCATCGATGGCATGTTTGTGAATTATGACATGCCAGCCACTTTAATAGACACATCATATAGTTATATCATGTCATCCTGTTTACATAGTCATCATATTTTGAAGTATGTCATTACATCCTGTTTAGTTAGCCATCATATATGTGAAATTGTGTCATGCTATCATGTTTAATTAGCCATCATATATGTGAAATTATGTCATGATGTCCTGTTTGGTTAGACAACATAAATATGAATTATTTCATGCCATGTTTTCTTCCCTGCTATCCATTGCACCTGTCTATCTTACAGTGTTTGTACATTCAATTACTTTTCTTATTTATCAACCATTTGAATTGGAGGGGATGATGGCAGTATCTATGGGAGTAAAAACACAGTCTTTAGAAAAGATCATGCCACCCGTCGATGCAGATAGAACCACGGTTGTACTTGCCCAAGAACCAGCCCCACCACACATAACCTAGACTCACGCAGATTGTACCCCTACCCAGTTGGACAGAGAACCAGCTACACCCCTTCTAACCCCAACCCCAGCAGATAGTAACCCAGTTCCAATTAACACAACACCGTCTCCACCCCAGAGCACCCAAACACGAGCAGCTAGTAAGGCAACTGCAGTGCCCAAAGCACGAGGACCACCACTCCGAACCCCAAGTCAACTCTTAAGGAAGAAGAAGAATTGTTCTAAGGTCAGGTTCCGTAGTTATGGTTCATACTCCTTTGCTCTTGCATCACCGTATTTACTCATACCAACTAATTTCAAATTAGAAAGATGCAATTGAAACTCCAATGGCGCAACATGTATGTTTTAAATTTGTTTCTTTAATGTGTTTGCTGTTGTAAGTTGCTCTATGTTGATTTCGTTTTCAATTGAATAAACAGTTATGTTCTCATGCCATGCACATTACAAGTGTTGTTATTGATGTGTAGTTTCCCACACTTATATTTTGTCTATGCTGCTTTGTCTTAAACAGATATGATTTGAACTATCTCTATCTTGATTTGGCAACATAAACTAGAATGATATAGACCTAACAGTGACCATACTGCATAGATATATGTTTGTTTCATGCTATTATCCAGTCCACCTTACTACTGAACTGGTTTACCAAAAATGAGTTTCATATACAACATGGTAAACCTGTGATGTGTCTGCTTGTTTCTCTTTTAGAATGCAGACAAAATATTGGAGAAGAGTACCCTGTTATGCAATGGTAAAGGAAGTAATGCATAGAAGGTTCAAGATAGTGAGACATCCCTGTTGGTCTCCAAGAAAGCTGATAAAAACTATCTTGAAGACAGTGAGACAACCCCAAAGTCCTGTCTTGATGTAGTGTTCGAGTTACTGGCCACTACTACTGGCACCAGCTCTTCGAACTCGCTGCCTGAATCAGTTCGGCTTCTTGAGTCTCAACTACAAGTTGAAAGACATCGATCAGATGTGCTGCGATAGGAAGCCGAAGGACTGAGGAAGTCCCTGCAGAATTCAGATGCATACTTTCTGGTGCGACAGCAAGCACTGGAGGATTTAAGCACCAAACAAGAGAAAGCTAATAAGCTTGCTAGGCGTCTTGCCAGCATGGCGGATACCCAGGATATTGTTTCTTCATCTCTTGTGAAGTGGTTTCAGTGCTGGACTTGTTTTGCTGCAGCATTTATTTGCACTGGTCACCAACTTTGACAACCAGTGTATGTAATATTCTGCTTTGTTCCCCATATTTTCACTGGTGGCGAACTTTGATGCCCAGTGTCGGGGTACACAAACATGGGTGTATGTTTTCCCTGACCTGTGCACTGGCAGCAAACCACCGGTCTGGCAACTCTCAGCATACAAGACAAGACCAAGAAGAGGAGATTAGCAGATCAAGAAGACCAAGTCAAGCTAAAGAAGAAAGATAGCACCAAGGACAAACCTCCCTTGGCGGGCAGGCGAGCCTGGCAAGGTCGAGGTTACCCCGAAGGCAAGTCTCAAGACTATCTCGGTGGGCCTGCCGGGTACGATGAGGGCGGACTACCCCGCCAAGGCTCCACCGCTCCACCTCACAGCAACGTAAGTCACCGATGGTGCGGTGTCGAGCCCCCAAGTGACTAAGTGGCTGTTATTTGGCACGTGGTAGCCACTTCCTAATGAAATCACCTCCAAATGACACCCGTATAGAGACGTGTCACGTAGGCAGGCAAGATGGTGGCCGAACGGCCCGGCAAGGCTTGTCGGGCTACGCTCTGATGTGGCACTAAGCGGCGCATTTAATGCATCTTGTTATATCTGCAGAGTTAGGTATCATAGCACTTTTTGCTATCTAATCAGTACACAATGACTGATTTGCCATTATGGTGACCCCTTGATCTATAAAGGAGGGCTGTGGAAACCATAGAAAGGATTCGGACCCTTGTACACTCATATGCGTGTAGCTGCTCTCGCCCCGAGGCAACCATGTCGGGCTAGAGAGCTGCATCTCCACCATGGTCCTCTCATCAATCCACCAAAGCATGAGTAGGGTTCTACGCTTCACGGCGGCCCGGACCTCGGTAAAAACTACCCATGTGATCTCTGTCGTGCTACCGTGCGCCCTCTGCTCTTTGTGCAATGTGCTCTTCCCCCCTGCCGAACCACAAGGAGCTGATGGCCCCATAGGTGGTCATGTTTTCCCACGACATCTTTGGCGTGCCAGGTTGGGGGAAGCACTTGCGCAAACCCGAGAAGTGTATGCAGCACATCATCTTCATCGTGGTTTTCTTCATCGACGACTTCATCATTCGTGACGCTCAAAAAAGGCGAGGGATGTAGGGACGGGGGAGAGCTATCTCACTTCCCCACCTACCCTGTCCAGGCCCCGTCGCTTCTCTTGGCCGCAGCAGCAGCGGCGACGGGAACCAGGAATGGTGGCGGCACGGCTTCCCCAAACGGTTTAGGCGGCATGGTCGTCATGCAGGCCCCGTTCAGGAAAGAATCAAGGTGCAAGGATACAAGGTTTCTCTCTCCACCACTCTCACTTGTCAACAATCGAGCTACACTCGGTCTAGTGTCGTCAATGTCGATGAGCCCACGCGATACTCGATCCAGCATTTACCCTGCTTAGAGAAATCCTGAGTGGAGCACCGGTGCGAATCTGTTGGTTGACGCCTTGGTAAGTACGCTCTGGCAAGGCCGTCCGCGTTGGCGTGACTTCTGTCCATGCAATTGTTGCTTCTTCGTAGACTTAGAATTCGAACTTGCTTATCCCTTGGGTACCAAATTGTTCGTCTGAGGAAATCATTCGTGTGATGGCACCTTACTAGTTCCTTGTGTGCATCCTCATTCTGTTCTGAGCCCACTCGCAGAATGGGTGGCCGCATCAAAAACTACCAAGGAAAAACCTGCTGGGACTTGTCCTTGCCAAGATGAATGCTAAGGGCCCGACCCTTACGACAATCGCGGCAACATGATACCGGCAGGCAACCAAAACGCACATAAAGACTAATCATACGAACACCGATGGATAAACTCAAAGGGATAAACATGCAGTTAAGATTAAGTGGAAATATCAGTTCCTCGCAAGCATAAGCAGTACGATATCTAAACATAGGACATGCATCATGTTGTGTTACAGGACAGCGCAGTGGCGAGGATAATTCAGGGCCGGGCCTGGCGACTCGTGAAGCAATAGGGACGGCAAGGACCTTATCAGCATAACGGGCGGCCTTCTCTTCGGTAGCAGAAACATCTGCACCCTCCGGCAGCTTCTTGAAGCCGTCAGCAAGGTTGAAATCCGGATGGCGGTAGGCGATGTTGCTCAGAACCATGAGGAGGGCGTTGCGGGCGAGCTTCCGGGATACGCTCGCGAAGCGGCCGACCCTTCCCTCTTCATGCGCCTTCAGCTTTTCGACCAGCTCGTTGAAGAAGAGCCCTAGCTTGACGCTGGGGACCTCATGCCTGCTGGCGGAGAAGACTGGTCCTTCTATGCCCATCGCTGCAGTTTGGACAGTGAGACGCCCGGTGATGTCGATCAAGCTTTTGATCCAATGAATGACCTACTCGGTATGGTTCACCAGCTTGTCCTCTGCATCTTTATGAAGGAGCCTTGCGGTATCCAAGTCCTTCACCAGCTGCTTCTCGCGAGCCCCGCCAGACTCGACCGAGCTCTCCAGGGTGCCAACCCTAGCCTTCAAATCCTCAATGGTGCCGTTGGCGGTCTCAAGGCCTTGGCTCTTGAAGAAGAGCTGTGATTCCACATTCTTCAGAAGGGTCTCTTCTTTCTGCGCCTCCTCCTTGAGAGTCGCGACCTCCTTGGCACTCCGGGTAAGCTCTTCAGTCAGTTTGGCCACCTATTGGTCGAGATCGGTCTTGGCGGTGGATGCAGAGGCAAGGTCATCAGCAAGCTTCTTCAGTTGGATGGCAGAATCAGCAGTAAGGTCATCTAGGGCTACCTTGTGCATGTCCTCCAGCTCCTTGGTACGCTGATGTACGAGGGCTTCTAGTTCATTGTCCTTGGCATGGAGGGTGGCTTCGAGTTTCTCTTCCAGGGAAGAGATATCCTTCTCCTTGGCGTCCAAGAGCGTTTCGCACTCCGCCAAGCGAGTCTCTCGGGTGATGACATATTCCTTTGCCATGGAAATCGCCTCCTTCTGCCTCATAAGGACCTAGAACTGCTTGTCATGCCAGTCGTGCAGCTCGCTACCCTTGTCCCTCAGCTTTGGTCCACCTTGTTGGCGGACTTGCGCTGCTCCTTGAGCACCTGCCATTTCTGGTTGTGCCGGCCCTGCATCTCCTTAATGCCTGCCGCTGATGTCGCTTGAAGCTACGTTGGTATTTCCCCAAAGAGGAAGGGATGATGCAGCATAGTGGCGGTAGGTATTTCCCTTAGATATGAAACCAAGGTTATCGAACCAGTAGGAGAACCAAGCAACACAACATAAACAACCCCTGCACACAAATAACAAATCCTCGCAACCCGACGTATAAAAGGGGTTGTCAATCCCTTTCGGGTAGCGGCGGCCCAGATGGGCAAACGGAGGCGAGATAGAATTGTAGTAGATTGATAGATCGAACGCAAAATAAAATAAATAAGAATAAATTGCAGCAAGGTATTTTTGTATTTTTGGTTTAGTAGATCTGAAAATAAATGCAACGGAAAAGTAGATCACAAAGGCAAATATATGAGAAAGAGACCCGAGGGCCGTAGGTTTCACTAGTGGCTTCTCTCGAGAAAAATAGCAAATGGCGGGTGAACAAATTACTGTTGGGCAATTGATAGAACTTCAAATAATCATGACGATATCCAGGCAATGACCATTATATAGGCATCACGTCCAAGATTAGTAGACCGACTCCTGCTTGCATCTACTACTATTACTCCACACATCGACCGCTATCCAACATGCATCTAGTGTATTAAGTTCATGGAGAAACGGAGTAATGCAATAAGAACGATGACATGATGTAGACAAGATCTATCTATGTAGAGATAGACCCCATCGTTTTATCTTTAGTAGCAACGATACATACATGTCGGTTCCCCTTCTGTCACTGGGATCAGGCACCGTAAGATCGAACCCACTACAAAGCACCTCTTCCCATTGCAAGACAAATAGATCTAGTTGGCCACACAAAACCCAAATATCAGAGAATAAATACGAGGCTATAAGCAATAATGCATATAAGAGATCAAAGAAACTCAAATAACTTTCATGGATATAAAAAGATAGATCTGATCATAAACTCAAAGTTCATCGATCCCAACAAACACACTGCAAAAGAGTTACATCATATGGATCTCCAAGAGACCATTGTATTGATAATTCAGCGAGAGAGAGGAAGCCATCTAGCTACTAACTACAGACCCGAAGGTCTACAAAGAACTACCCACGCATCATCGGAGAGGCACCAATGGAGGTGGTGAACCCCATGCGAGATGGTGTCTAGATTGGATCTGGTGGTTCTGGACTCTGCGGCGGCTGGATCAATATTTCCTCGACTCCCCTAGTGTTTAGGGAATATTGGGGTATTTATAGAGCAAAGATGCAGTCCAGGGGGCACCCGAGGTGGGCAGAACCCACCAGGGCGCGCCTTGGCCTCCTGGCATGCCCTGGTGGGTTGTGCTCTCCTCGGAGAACTCCCCAGGCACAGCCAGGGCCCATTATGTTCCTTCTGGTCCAAAAAACATCTTTGTGAAGTTTCATTGCGTTTGGACTCCATTTGATATTGATTTCCTGCGATGTAAAAAACATGCAGAAAATAGCAACTGGCACTTGGTACTATGTCAATACGTTAGTACCAAAAAAGTTATATAAAATAACTATAAAATGATTATAAAACATCCAAGATTGATAATATAACAGCATGGAACAATAAAAAATTATAGATACATTGGAGACATATCAGCATCCCCAAGCTTAACTTCTACTCGTCCTCGAGTAGGTAAGTGATAAAAACAGAATTTTTTATGTGGAATGCTGCCTAACATGTCATATCATATTCTTTCTTTATAGCATGGACAATTTGGAATTTTATGTGATTCAAAGCAATAGTTTAGTTTTGACATGATAATTTAAATACTCAAGCATATCAACAAGCAACCATGTCTTTCAAAATATCAACGCTAAAATAAGTTATCCCTAGCCCATCATGCTCAACCATTGATCCATTCATGAAACACACTCGCATATTAGCTACACCCAATACTCAAGTACGATCATATTGCCTCCTAGTTGGTGCTTTTATAAGAGAATATGGAGACTCAAATTCAAAATAAAAATTGCATAAAGTAAAAGAAAGGCCCTTCGTAGAGGGAAGTAGGGATTTGTAGAGGTGCCAGAGCTCAAAGCGAAAAACTTAGACATAAAAACATTTTGGGAAGCATGCTAGATATATCATAGGCGGTTCCCAAACAAAAAATAAAGTTTATTCCTTTTTCAACCATACTTTCACTTTCCATGGCTAACTGTATCCAGGGGTGCCTTCCATACCAACACTTTCCAACGAATTTATTATTTGACAACATAAAGTAAATTCATTTTTCATTTCGGGACTGGGCATCCCTAATACCTTTGCCTTAATCTCGTGCAATGACAAGTGAATAAACACTCATCTTGAAAATAACACATCTAGCGTGGAAAATATTAGCCACCCCTCACCGCTCCGCGAGCGAAACGAACACACAAAAGAGAAGTTTATTTTGAAAATTAGAGATGGCACATACAAATTTGCTTAGAATGACAAAAGAATACCACATATAGGTAGATATAGTGGAATCATGTGGCAAAACAGGTTTAAAGCTTTTTGGATGCACAAGTAGAGATCATACTTAGTGCAAAATGAAGGCTAGCAAAAGATTGAGAAGCGACCAACCAAGAAACGGATAATCTCATAAGCGAGCATTAAGCATAATTAACACTGAATAATGCACCACAAGTAGGATATAATTTCATTGCATGACTATTGACTTTCGTGCTTGCATAGGGAATCACAAACCTTAACACCAATATTCTTACTAAAGCATAATTACTCATCAACATAACTCACATATCACATCATCATATCTCAAAACTATTAGTAAGAATCAAGTTTATTTTGTCCAGTGATCTTCATGAAAGTTTTTATTATATCCTTCTTGGATATCTATCACTTTGGGACTAATTTTCATGTGTTGCTTTTCATAAGCTCAAACAAATATAAGTGAAGATCATGAGCATAATTTTTATCTTTCTTTCTCTCAAATTAATTTAAGTGAAGCAAGAGAGAATTTCTTGAAAATTTTACTAACTCTCAAATAAATCTAAGTGAATCAAGAGAGCATTTCTTCAAAAATACTAAAGCACACCGTGCTCAAAAAGATATAAGTGAAGCACTAGAGCAAGTCCATAGCTCATAAAAATTTAAGTGAAGCATAGAGAGCAATTCTAACAAGTCATGACATAATTTTGGCTCTCTCAAATAGTTGTGTCAAGCAAGGAATCAAGACTTAAAATACAAAATTAAACAAGCAAAGACTCATATCTTACAAGATGCTCCAAGCAAAACACATAGTATGTGACGAATAAAAATATAGCTTCGAGTAAAATACCGATGGTCGTTAGAAGAAAGAGGGGATGCCACTCGGGGGCATCCTCAAGCTTAGTTGGTTGCTCATTTTTGGATAATAGCTTGGGATGCCTGGACATCACCAAGCTTAGGCTCTTCTACTCCTTATTCCTTCATCCATCGTAAGATAACCCAATACTTGAAAACTTCAATCACACAAAACTCAACAAAATCTTCATGAGATCCGTTAGTAAAAGAAAGCAAATCACTACTATAAGTACTGTACCAAACCAATTCATATTTTGTTTTTGCAATATATCTACTATATTCCAACTTTTCTATTGCAAAAACTCATCAAAGAAAACCATAGATCCATCAAAATAAGCACAATACGCAAAGAAAATAGAATCTGTCAAAACAGAACAGTCTGTAGCAATCTGACTATTTTGAAGACTTCTGGAACTCCAAAAATTCTGAAAAATTAGGACGACCTGAGCACTTTGTATATTAATATTCTGCAAAAAGAATTGGTATTTTATCATGCTCTGGTAAAAAATGAGAATTGTTTTCGTGAGCGCAAAAGTTTCTGTTTTTTCAGCAAGATCAAACAACTATCACCCAAGAAGATCCTAAAGGCTTTACTTGGCACAAACACTAATTAAAACACAAAAAACACAATCATCACAGTAGAATAATTGTGCAAACACGCAAGAACATAAAGCAAAAAGCAAAAATAAATTTTATTCATTGGGTTGCCTCCCAACAAGCGCTATAGTTTTACGCCCTTAGCTAGGCATAAAGCAAGGATCTAAGTTTTGTCATCTTTGGTTCGAAATCCATAAGATGCGATCATGATCGATTCATATGGTGGCCTAATTCTTGTTCTAGGGAAGTGTTCCATACCCTTCCTCAAAGGAAATTGGAACTTAATATTGCCTTCTTTCATATCAATCACGGCACCGATAGTGCGTAAAAATGGTCTACGAAGAATAATTGGACAAGACAGATTGCAATAAATATCAAAAACAATAAAATCTATGGGAACATAATTCCTATTTGCAAGAATAAGAACATCATTAATTCTTCCCATAGGCCTTTTAATAGTAGAATCCGCTAAGTGCAAATTGAAAGAACATTCCTCAAGATCGGTAAAACTAAGCACATCACATAAAGATTTCGGAATTGTAGAAACACTAGCACCCAAGTCACACAAAGCAAAACAATCATAATTTTTAATCTTGACTTTCATAGTAGGTTCCCACTCATCATGCAATTTTCTAGGAACTGAAACTTCTAATTCCAATTTTTCATCAAAAGCTTTCATCATAGCATCAACGATATGTTTAGTAAAAGCTTTATTTTGTTCATAAGCATGGGGTGAATTTATCATGGATTGCAACAAAGAAATACAATCATTCAAAGAGCAACTATCATAATTAAAGTCTTTGTAATCCAAAAGAGTGGGCACATCACTAGCTAAAGTTTTGACCACTTCAAACCCACTTTCATCAATTTTCTCAACAAGATTTTCACCCTCCGAAATATTGGGACACATTCTACCTAAAGTTGACTCTTCTCCAGTCCCTTTTTCATCAATCTTAACTTTACTAAACAAGGAATCAATAGAAGAAACACCAATCATTTTAAGATCTTCATCACTTTTGTGAAAGAAAACACTAGAAAACGCTTTTAAAAAAAAATTCTCTTTTAGCTCTAAGCATAGCAGTTCTTTTCTTACTTTCATCCATATAGACATAAAGATCTTTATAAATGATTCATCTACTTTAGGCACAAAAATTTTCATCTTGAGATTTTCCACATCTTGTGCAATTCTATCAACATTTCTAGACAAATCATCAATCTTACTCAACTTTTCTTCTATGGAAGTGTTGAAAACTTTTTGCATGTTGATAAATTCTTTAATATTGTTCTCAAGATCAGAGGTGTTCCTATTATTATTATAAGATTGATTTCCATAGGAATTACCATAATTATTAGAGGAATTACTAGGAAAAGGCCTAGGATTAAAATATCCTCTATAAGTATTGTTATTGAAATTATTTCGAGAAATAAAATGCACATCTATGGCATCACTATTTTCTCAATCAAAGTAGACAAAGGCGTATCATTAAAATCAATAGGAGAACTTTTACTAGCAACCAATTTCATAAGAGCATCAACATTTTCACTCAAAGAAGAAATTTCTTCAACCGAATTAACTTTTTTACTAGTAGGAGCCCTTTCGGTATTCCATTGTGAATAATTTGCCATAATATTATCAAGCAATTTGGTGGCTTCACCCAAAGTAATTTCCATAAAAGTACCACCCGCGGCGGAATCTAAAAGATTACGAGAAACAAAATTCAACCCCGCATAAAATTTTTGTATGATCAACCAAACATTTAACCCATGAGTTGGGCAATTCCTTAGCATCATTTTCATCCTTTCCCAAGATTGTTCAACATGCTCATGTTCAAGTTGCTTGAAATTCATGATCTGGGTTCTAAGGGAAATAATTTTTTCGGGCAGAAAAAACTTAGTGATAAAAGCATCTTTGCATTTATTCCAAGAACCGATACTATTGCGAGCAAAGAAGAGAACCAATTTTTTGCAGAATCACGCAAAGAAAACGGAAATAATTTCATCTTCACCACATCATTGTCCACATCTTTTTTCTTTTGCATATCGCATAATTCCACGAAGGTATTAAGATGGGAAGCGGCATCCTCATTAGAAGTACCGGAAAATTGATCTTTCATAACAAGATTCAGCAAAGCAGTATTAATATCACAAGACTCCGCACTAGTGGCGGGAGGAGCAATCGGAGTGCCAATAAAATCATTGTTGTTGGTATTTGAGAAATCACATAACTTGGTGTTCTCTTGAGTCATGACGACCACACAACAAGATTGCACTCCAAAACAGATCCGGCAAGAAAATGGCGAACGGAAAAAAGGGGCGAATAAAACGGCAAATTTTTGTGTGAGAGGAAAACGAGAGGCAAATGGAAAATAATGTAAATTGCAAGGAGACGAGATTTTTGATTAGGAACCTGGTATATGTTGAAGATCCTCCCCGGCAATTGCGCCAGAAATTCCTTTTGATGTCGCTTGAAGCTACGTCAGTATTTCCCCAAAGAGGAAGGGATGATGCAGCACAGCAGCGGTAGGTATTTCCCTCAGATATGAAACCAAGGTTATCGAACCAGTAGGAGAACCAAGCAACACAACGTAAACAGCCCTTGCACACAAATAACAAATCCTCGCAACCCGATGTAGAAAAGGGGTTGTCAATCCCTTTCGGGTAGCGGCGGCCCAGATGGGCAAACGGACGCGAGATAAAATTGTAGTAGATTGATAGATCGAACGCAAAATAAAATAAATAGAATAAATTGCAGCAAGGTATTTTTGTATTTTTGGTTTAGTAGATCTGAAAATAAATGCAACGGAAAAGTAGATCGCAAAGGCAAATATATGAGAAAGAGACCCGAGGGCCGTAGGTTTCACTAGTGGCTTCTCTCGAGAAAAATAGCAAACGGCGGGTGAACAAATTACTGTTGGGCAATTGATAGAACTTCAAATAATCATGAAAATATCCAGGCAATGATCATTATATAGGCATCACGTCCAAGATTAGTAGACTGACTCCTGCCTGCATCTACTACTATTACTCCACACATCGATCGCTATCCAGCATGCATCTAGTGTATTAAGTTCATGAAGAAACGGAGTAATGCAATAAGAACGATGACATGATGTAGACAAGACCTATCTATATTGAGATAGACCCCATCGTTTTATCCTTAGTAGCAACAATACATACATCTTGGTTCCCCTTCTATCACTGGGATCAAGCACCGTAAGATCGAACCCACTACAAAGCACCTCTTCCCATTGCAAGATAAATAGATCAAGTTGGCCAAACAAAACCCAAATATCGGAGAAGAAATATGAAGCTATAACCTATCATGAATATAAGAGATCAAAGAAACTCAAATAACTTTCATGGATATAAAAAGATAGATCTGATCATAAACTCAAAGTTCGTCGATCCCAACAAACACACCGCAAAAGAGTTACATCATATGGATCTCCAAGAGACCATTGTATTAAGAATTCGGCGAGAGAGAGGTAGCCATCTAGTTACTAACTACGGACCCGAAGGTCTACAAAGAACTACTCACGCATCATCGGAGAGGCACCAATGGAGGTGGTGAACCCCATCCAAGATGGTGTGTAGATTGGATCTGGTGCTTCTGGACTCTGCGGCTGCTGGATCGATATTTCGTCGACTCCCCTAGGGTTTTGGGAATATTGGGGTATTTATGGAGCAAAGAGGCGGTCTGGGGGGCACCCGAGGTGGGCACAACCCACCAGGGCGTGCCTGGGCCTCCTGGCGCGCCCTGGTGGGTTGTGCTCTCCTCGGAGCACCCCCAGGCGCAGCCAGGGCCGATTATGTTCCTTCTGGTCCAAAAAAATCTCCGTAAAGGTTCGTTGCGTTCGGACTCCATTTGATATTGATTTCCTGCAATGTAAGAAACATGCAGAAAACAGCAACTGGCACTTGGCACTATGTCAATAGGTTAGTTCCAAAAATGATATAAAATAACTATAAAATGATTATAAAACATCCAAGATTGATAATATAATAGCATGGAACAATCAAGAATTATAAATACGTTGGAGACGTATCAGCCGCCATAGACTCTAGGAAAGACAAGTCCATGGCGACGGCGTCAGTATCGTCTGCCTCTTCAACCCCTTGGTGCAGCAACGCCAAGATGCGCTGGATTTCTTTGTCGAGTTCCGCGCTCGTCGCCGCCGCCGAACCGGGGGCTCCAAGCCCGGGCTGCGCAAGCATCAACGCCAACTGACTCGAAGATGGCTGCGAGGCTCCCGCCACAGTACCAAATGAGGGGAGGGGGCCATAGTTTGGAGGGGGATTTTCTCTTCAATCGTCACCCCCGGTTGTGGCACACTGCTGGGGCTTGCTCCGTCTCCAACAGGAGCCCCTGATCACCCCCGGCAGCATGCTCCTGCCCCTCCGCAGCAGCAATCTTGGCGGCTTACTACGCATCATCTTTCCCTATGCTGGCCACCTCTTCCAGCAGTTCGGGCTCTTTGGTCTGAGGGGCTGCAAATAAAGACAACATGCAATGATGAGGAAGCAGAAGTATTAGAGAGCTAGGGACATGGAGCAAAATGGTTAAAGCAGCAGAATCAAAAAGAGCAAATGAATTATCCGGAGATGCCTTCCGTGGAGGAGCTTCAGTTTCCCCGGCAACGTCATTTGTCGGGCCAAAATCACCATCCCCTCCCTCGGTAACCACGGCGTCGCCCTGGGCGGACCCTTGCATGGAAACCCATGTCGAGGATCCCTCAACTTGATCGGCGGGCGGGGTGGGACCCTCTTGGAGGGGCTCGCCCTGAGTAATCTCCCCTCCTCCTCAACTCTCTTGCGGGAGGGGCCAATCTAGTGCTTTGTGGCCGGGGGTTGAACTGAGGGCTTGGTGTCGAGTCGTTCGTGCTGCTCCCCGCCAGGCTCGTGCCCTCCGCAGTCTTCGGCGTCTCTGCACGCCTGAGCCGCTTGGTCTGGTGAACGAGGGTCTCCTCCTCCTCCTCTTCTTCCCCGACAAAGATAGCAAGCAAAGATCAGCCAGCAAGCAAGAAAATATGCGGAAGCTGCATCAAGGAAAGGAGAGTGTTCTTTCTTAATCTTCAATAATAAGCATGGAACTCAGCTCAAAATCCATGGGCGGTGAGGGCGTGATAACCCACAAGTATAGGGGATCAATTGTAGCCTCTTTCGATAAGTAAGAGTGTCGAACCCAATGAGGAGCTAAAGGTAGAATAAATATTCCCTCCAGTTCTATCGACCACTGATACAACTCTACGCATGCTTGACGTTCGCTTTACCTAGAACAAGTATGAAACTAGAAGTACTTTGTAGGTGTGATAGGATAGGCTTGCAAGATAATAAAGAACACGTAAATAAAATCTAGGGGTTGTTTAGATAAAGACACAACTAAGTTAGTTTTAGTAGAGAGCTTTTGTCAACAAGAAAGTTATTTGTCCCTAGGCAATCGATAACAAGTACCGGTAATCATTCTTGCAACTTTATATGAGGGAGAGGCATGAGCTAACATACTTTCTCTACTTGGATCATATGCACTTATGATTGGAACTCTAGCAAGCATCTGCAACTACTAAAGATCATTAAGGTCGTGAAACCCAACCATAGCATTAATTATCAAGTCTTGTTTACTCCCATACATCATGCCCCAGTTACTCGGGTTTAAGTTTCTGTCACTCTCGCAACCCACCATAAGCGAACCATGAACATATTGCAACACCCTAGAGCGGGGGACCCTCACGTTTGCACGAGACGGAGGGTACCGTAGGACAGCACCATAAATAAAATATACAATCATACCAACCAAGATCGCGATTAACCCATAGGACAAAACGGATCTACTCAAACATCATAGGATAACCATAGATCATTGGGAAATAATATATGGAGTTGAGCACCATGTTTAAGTAGAGATTACAGCAGGGGGAAGAGGTGTTACACCGCTGCATAGAGGGGGAGAGAGTTGGTGTTGACAGTAGCAAGATTGTTGATGTAGATCGCCGTCCCGATCGTTGCCCCGGCGGCACTCCGGCGCCACCGGAAGCGAGGGGGAGAGAGCCCCCCTCCTTCTTGTTCTTCCTTGGCCTCCCCCCTAGATGGGAGGAGAGTTCCCCCTCTGGTCCTTGGTCTCCATGGCCGCGAGGGGCGGGAGCCCCTCCGAGATTGGATCTCCCTCTCTGTTCTCTTCTGTTTCACGTTCCCCAGATCTGGCTGAAAACCATTTCTTATATTCCCGGAGATCCGTAACTCCGATTGCGCTGAGATTTCAACATGCTTTTTTTCTGGATATAAGCTTCCTTGCGCCCGAAGTAGAGGTCCAACCGACGTTCTAGGAGGGCACAACCCACAACCGCGCGCCAGGGGCCTCTGGCGCACCCTGGTGTCTTGTGGGCTGTGTGGGCCTCCATTTGCGGTGATTCCAACTCTGAAAAATCACATATATTCGAAAAATAATTCTCCATGAAATTTTATTGCATTTGGACATCGTTTGATATGGATACTCTGCGATACAAAAAACATGCAGAAAACAGGAACTGGCACTGGGCACTGGATCAATAGGTTAGTCCAATAAATTATATAAAAAGTTGCCAAAAGTATGTAAAACTTGTATAATATTGCCATGAAACAATCAAAAATTATAGATACGACGGAGACGTATCAACATCCCCAAGCTTAATTCCTGCTCGTCCTCGAGCAGGTAAATGATAAAAAAGATAATTTTTGATGTGGAATGCTACCTAATATAAACTTGATCATATATCTAATCATGGCATGAATATTAAGACATAAGTGATTCAAAGCAATAGTCTATAATTTGACATAAAGACATCAATACTCAGGCATCCCAACAAACAATCATGTCTTTCAAAATATGAAATGCTAAAGAAAGCTATCCCTACAAAATCATATAGTCTTGTCATGCTCTGTCTTCTTAACACAAAGTATTTATCATGCACAACCCCGATGACAAGCTGAGCAATTGGTTCATAGTTTTTAACGCTCTTCAGCTTTTTCAACCCTCACGCAATACATGAGCGCAATCCATGGACATAGCACTACGGGTGTAATAGAGTATAATGATAGGGGTAAATATAAAGAAGACAAAAAGTAAGAAAGTCTCACACCGGCGCGGCTAACCAACGGGCTATGGAGATGCCCATCAATCGATATCAATGTCAGGAGTAGGGATTGCCATGCAACTAATGCACTAAGAGCTATAGGTGTATGAAAGCTCAATATGAAAACTAAGTGGGTGTGCATCTAATCCTATAATGAAAAATTCCCACTAGTATATGAAAGTGACCACATAGGAGAGTCTCCATATGAAAAACATGGTGCTACTTTGAAGAACAAGTGTGGTAAAGGATACTAACAATGCCCTTCTCTCTTTGTTTATTTTTTCTTTTCTTTTTTTCTTTTTTTTTCTTTTTTTCTCTCATTGTCCGGAGTCTCATCCCGACTTGTGGGGGAATCATAGTCTCCATCATCCTTTCCTCACTGGGGCACTGCTCTAAAAATGAATAATGATGATCATCACACTTCTATTTACTTATAACTCAAAAGAAATAAAAATTACAACTCGATACCTATGACAAAATATGACTCTATATGAATGCCTCTGGCAATGTACCGGGATGTGCAATGATCTAGCGTAACATGTATGAAAATGATGAACGGTGGCTGAGCCACAACTACTATGTTAGCTATATGATCATGCAAAGCAATATGACAATGAATGCTCAAGTCGTCAAACGGAAGTGGTGGAAGTTACATGGCAATATATCTCGGAATGGCCATGGAAAAAGCCATAATAGGTAGGTATGGTGGCTGTTTTGAGGAAGATATAATAAGCTTATGTGTGATAGAGTGTATCATATCACGGGGTTTGGATGCACCTGCGAAGTTTGCACCACGTCTCGATGTGAGAAAGGGCAATGCACGGTACCGTAGAGGCTAGCAAATTGCGGAAAGGTAAGAGTGCGTATAATCCATGGACTCACATTAGTCATAAAGAACTCATATACTTATTGCAAAAGTTTATTAGCCCTTGAAGCAAAGTACTACTGCGCATGCCCCTAGGGGGATAGATTGGCAGGAAAAAGACCATCGCTCGTCCCCGACCGCCACTCATAAGGAAGACAATCAATAATAAATCATGCTCCAACATCATAGCATAACAAGATACTATACGTGCATGCTTCGGGAATCACAAACCTTAACACCAATATTCTTACTAACCACAACCTTTTACTAGTACTTCCCACATATTCCATCTCTATATCGCAAAACTATTGCAGGGAATCAAACATATCATATTCAGTGACCCATAAGTTTTATGTAGGATTTTATGACTAACCATGCAATTGATCAATTCCTTTTGACTCTCTAAATAGATATAAGTGAAGCATGAGAGTTTAATTTTTTTCTACAAAAGACCATTCTCTAACAAATATAAGTGAAGCAAAAGAGCATTCTTCAAATAACGGGTTTCCATGTGAAGAGAAACAGGCAATCCAAATTTCAAATGATATAAGTGAAGCACATGAAGCATTCTATAAAGCCATACTCAAAAGATAGAAGCAAAATGTGATTAGCATTCTATAAATCAAACATGGACTATCTCATACCAACATGGTGCATAAAAAAAAGAAAACTAAAAGCAAAAGACGCTCCAAGATTCACACATATCACATGAACGAAACGAGAACAAAAACATACCGATACTTGTTGAAGAAAGATGGGATGCCTTCCGGGCATCCCCAAGCTTAGACGCTTGAGTCTCCTTGAATATTTACTTGGGGTGCCTTGGGAATCCCCAAGCTTGAGCTCTTGCCTCTCCTCCTTCTCCTCATATCGAGACCTCCTCGATCTTTGATCACTTCATCCACACAAAACTCAACAGAAAGTTCGGTAAGATCCGTTAGTATAATAAAGCAAATAACTACTCTAAGTACTATTGCAAACCAATTCATATTTTGTTTTTGCATTGTAGCTACTGTAATATAACTTTTCCATGGCTTAATCCACTGATAGAATCGATAGTTTCATCAAAACAAGCAAAACAATGCATCAAAAAACAGAATTTGTCTTAAACAGGACAGACTGTAGTAATCTGAACATTCACCATACTTCTGGTACTCCAGAAATTCTGAAAATTTTAGGAAAAATAAACAATTTGTATAGAACGACAGTGCAAAAAGTTTCAGTACCGTTTGACGTTCCAGTAAAAAATGTAAAATCATGCACTACAGCCAAAGTTTCTGTTTTGCACCGCAAACCAACAAGCAATCTAAACATCCTAAAGGCAAACCTTGGCACATTAGTTTTATAATACAATGGAATTGTACAAGGGGATAATTATTTTTGTTGAAAAGTTTCTGTAATTAAGATTCACAAAGTTTCCATGGGCATGAACAAAGTTCAAGGCTAGCTCCCGCTTCCACGATGCTCGTCCTTCTCACTTTCACTTTTCTTTTTGTGAAGTTTTAAGTTCCCCTCTATATATTTTTTCTTTTTAAACTTTATAAAAGCACAAACCAAAATAAATGACTCTCTAAAACTTCTGGGTTGTCTCCCTGGCAGCGCTTTCTTTAAATCCATGAAGCTAGGCATAAAGTGCTCAAGTAATGAATCCACCCGGATCCCAAGGTATATCAAAGCCAATTTGAATCAACAATGATTTAGCATTTTGTAGTGAGCACCAAGCAACATATTTCAAGCAATGACAAAGTCTAACCCTCTTCCTATGCATCGGCATGTCATACAAGAACAATTCATGCACATCAAGTAAAGGCCAATACATAGCATAAGCAGTTTCTTGCAATTTTATCGTGTTGGAAACATAAAGAGGCGGAGATGTAGTTCCTCTCTCATAATAATTGCAAGTAGGAGCAGCAAGCACATGCATATTACATTCATCAAAATCATCATGTGTAGTGGTAGAACGCAACCCATCAATATAATCCTTAATAAGAGCAAACTTCTCCGATATAGTGTAGTTTGGAGAATTCAAAAAGATAATAGGACTATCATGTGTGGGTGCAATAGCAACAATTTCATTCTTAACATAAGGAACTATAGCAAGTTCATCTCCATAAGCATAATTCATATTGGCATCATGGCCACAAGCATAGAAAGCATCATCAAAAAGGGATATTTCAAATGAATCAACGGGATCATAGCAATTATTATGGCAATCATCCTTCGGTAAGCACGGAGGGAAATTAAATAATGTATGAGTTGAAGAGTTACTCTCATTAGAAGGTGGGCACAGGCAGCTAATCCGATCTTCCTTCTTTTGTTCTTCGCTCTCCTCATCATCTTTTTCATCCAATGAGCTCACAGTTTCATCAATTCCTTCTTCCATAGACTCCTGCAAAATATTAGTCTCTTCTTGGACAGCGGAGACTTTCTTAATAAATTCATCAATATCGGAATTGTATTTATAATTATCATAGCAATATTTAAGGATGGCAAAAAAATTAGGTCTATAAACATCATCATCAAAAGCTTCATATTTTTCAAACAAAGATTCAATTTCATAAGCACCCTTAAAAGCAACAAATTCTTCTATTCGTTCCACATCATAGTAATCATATATACCATTAGCATAAGAAGCTAAGGTTTCATTGTCATTAAATTCACATGAAAAGGGAAGATGTGGAGGATTCATCCTAGAGCAACAACTAAAATCATATCTCAAGCATAGCTCCCAAGCATACCAATGCAACATATGAATTTGATCCCATAACAATTTCCCTTTATGAGTCAAGCGATAATCCCTAAAGTATTCACGTTGATCCAACGGTACTCCCATTATATAGTTGAATGGGGTTTTCTCGGGATTATCAAAGTAGTGCATAATATCTTTTACATAACGAGCATCGGGGGTTTTAGGAGGTTCCCCATCTCCATGAGTAGCAAGTACAACTAACTTTTTTGGTGTTTCGTGTTCCATATCCATAACTAAAGATAGAGAACAACTTAGAACAGAAAATAAAAACTACTTAGTGATAAAGCAAGCACACACACACGAGAATGTTCACCCCACGCTATTGCTCCCCGGCAACGGCGCTAGAAAAAGGTCTTGATAACCCACAAGTATAGGGGATCAATTGTAGCCTCTTTCGATAAGTAAGAGTGTCGAACCCAACGAGGAGCTAAAGGTAGAACAAATATTCCCTCAAGTTCTACCGACCACCGATACAACTCTACGCACGCTTGATGTTCGCTTTAACTAGAACAAGCATGAAACTAGAAGTACTTTGTAGGTGTGATAGGATAGGTTTGCAAGATAATAAAGAGCACGTAAATAAAATCTAGGGGCTGTTTAGATAAAGACACAACTAAGATAGTTTTAGTAGAGACATTTTGTCAACAAGAAAGTTATTTGCCCGTAGGAAATCGATAACAAGTACCGGTAATCATTCTTGCAACTTTATATGAGGGATAGGCATGAGCTAACATACTTTCTCTACTTGGATCATATGCACTTATGATTGGAACTCTAGCAAGCATGCGCAACTACTAAAGATCATTAAGGTCATGAAACCCAACCATAGCATTAAGTATCAAGTCCTCTTTACTCCCATACGTCATACCCCAGTTACTCGGGTTTAAGTTTTTGTCACTCTCGCAACCCACCATAAGCGAACCATGAACATATTGCAACACCCTACAGCGGGGTCCCCTCACGTTTGCGCGAGACGGAGGGCACCATAGGACAGCACCATAAATAAAATATACAATCATACCAACCAAGATCACGATTAACCCACAGGACAAAACAAATCTACTCAAACATCATAGGATAACCATAGATCATTGGGAAATAATGTATGGAGTTGAGCACCATGTTTAAGTAGAGATTGCAGAGGGGGGAAGAGGTGTTACACCGCTGTATACTGGGGGAGAGAGTTGGTGTTGACGGTAGCAAGATTGTTGATGTAGATCGCCGTCCCGATCGTTGCCCCGGCGGCACTCCGGCGCCACCGGAAGCGAGGGGGAGACATCCCCCTCCTTCTTATTTTTCCTTGGCTCCCCCCTTAGATGGGAGGAGAGTTCCCCCTCTGGTCCTTGGTCTCCATGGCCGCGGAGGGTAGGGAGCCCCTCCGAGATTAGATCTCCCTCTCAGTTCTCTTCTATTTCGCGTTTCCCAGATCTGGCCGAAAATCGTTTCTTATATTCGCGGAGATCCGTAACTCCGATTGTGCTGATATTTTAGCATGATTTTTTTCCTGATATAAGCTTCCTTGCGCCCGAAGTAGAGGTCCAACCGACGTTCAAGGAGGGCACAACCCACCACTGTGCGCCAGGGGCCTCTGGCGCGCCCTGGTGTCTTGTGGGCTTTGTGGGCCTCCGTTTGCGGTGATTCCAACTCTGAAAAATCACATATATTCCAAAATAATTCTCCATGAAATTTTATTGCATTTGGACTTCATTTGATATGGATACTTTGCGATACAAAAAACATGCAGAAAGCAGGAACTGGCACTGGGCACTGGATCAATAGGTTAGTCCAATAAATTATATAAAAAGTTGCCAAAAGTATGTAAAACTTGTATAATATTGGCATGAAACAATCAAAAATTATAGATATGATGGAGACGTATCAGGGCGCCCTGCTTCTCTTCAGGGGCGGAGGAGCGGAGCTTCCCGACAATGTCGAGCCTTGCTGAGGTGCAGGGAACTCTGACAAAGACGAGCTATGCGAGGAGCTCGAGCCGTACTTGGAGCTGGAATCGGCTTCCATGGCTGCTAACGCTTTGCAGGAGGGGTCCTGGCCTTGGAAAGGCAAGAGGACTTCCGGTGCACTAAATCCGGCTTGCTGCCCTTAGAAGAAGTCTTCTTTACCTTCTTGGCGGCCAGCGCAGGATCGGGAACCACTGCTCCTCGGCTAGCCGCTCGCTTGCGAGGGTGCTGGTCCAAGACTAGCTCGGGGGCTTGAGGGCATGCCGCGAGCCACTCCTCTTGAGGCTACTTCATCTCCTCAGCCCCCTCTTCCTCCTGGGCCTCTTCTACTGTGGCATATAAAGCCTCAATCCTGGCAGGCTCGTCCCCGACAGGCTCGCCCCGGGCACGATCATCCCTGGCAGCCTCCTCTGTCGCTTGCGCCTCGCTTCTGCCGTGGGAAGAACCTTCGTTGTCGGCTTCCTCCTTTTTCTCCGCTACCTTCCCGGCTTTCACCCTTGTGGCAGCTCGGAGGGCCTTGTCCTCCTCGATCCGCCTCTTGATGAACGCCTCCTCCACCTTAAAGGTGCGCTTGAACATATTGGTCTCCACCCTGGTAGCCATTTCCACCAGGCCGAAGGACCACGCAAGCTCTTCATTAAGCTTGGGTAACTGCTAGTCACTAGAAACTCCATGAGCATTGCAATCTGGCATCCATTTCAGAATCTGGTCCCAGGCAGAGTTCATGTTCAGTAGGATGACATTTGCCGGCAACTTGAACGGCCCAAGGCTGCCGAATAGCTGCTCACACAACCAAGCATGGTCGTAGACCGAAAGATTGTTGGTCAGGCCAGGGTACAACCTCATCCTTTCTGCAGCATCTCCATACTGCCAGGCGAACCTATCCCTCTTTTGAAGTGGCACAATGCAGCGTCAGAGGAAGTCGGCCCCCACACGCCCGATGGCCAGCCCGGCAGCCTTCAAACAGGTAATCATGTTTATTGCCGGGTGGAGCCTGTCGTCCGTAAGGCCAAATTCCCTCCATTCATTGTTGTGCACAATGCACTCCATCCATGCCTCGCAGAACTCTGGGGCCTCCCTGTCCTGAATCCAGCACCAGTCGACCCACCAATCTTCCCATCTGCCGCGCTGCTGACTAGGAAGGTAGCCCCAGTTCTCCCTCGCCACCCGAGGCATCCAACTTATATTCCCGGAACGTTGGACCTTGCTCTCCACCCGCGGGACGAAATAGTGCCTGAACAAATCCACATTGGGGGCAACCCCGACAAAGTTCTTGCACAAGTGGGCAAAAATCGCCATGCACGCCATTGCATTCGGCATGAAGTCTAGAAGGTGCAATCCATAAATCACCATCGTCGCTTCGAAGAAATCCAAAAAGGGGGGACAGAGGCCGCAGATGAAGTATGCGCAAAAGAATTGATATGAATCCGGCGGATCCTTTTTCCACTCTGCCAGAACCTTGGGTGCGCCATGCCCCTTCGGGACTTCCGTCCCACACAGATATCCGTACCTCGCTTGCAGCACATTGCCATCTAGATTTGACGGCAGAAGACCACATCTTCCTTCCGCTTCTTGTCCAGCTCTGCTGCTCTCTTCTTGCTCCCCTCCGCGGCCACCTCCTTCACTGCGGTCGTCCGCTTCCCCTTTAGAGCGGCGGTTTTCTTCCCCATCTTCTCAGGCTACGGCGGAGGATGGGGGAAGGAAGCTGGATGGGGATCGGAAACGAATGCGGGCGGAGAAGGAGAGCAGTTGCTTGGCTTGCGGAAGAAGATGGTGGAGAGGGCAAGGCGAACGGTGAATGAGCAGTGCCGCTTCGCGTTTTTCTCTCTTAAGGGAAAGCGGCGTGGGGGAGGGCACGACTCTTCAGGAAGTTATCATTTCACATTAACTGCTGCAGTCCCACGACCAGCGATAATTACGCGAAGTGGGCGTTGGATTGACTGATCATCATGACAAACCGCTGCACGCGTAGCATTTTCTCGCCATGTGTCTATGCACTATTTGGGGCCTAACCCAACGTGCCCGGCAACATGTATGGCTCAGGCCCGGGGGCTTCTGTCGGGGTACACAAATAGGGATGTATGTTTCCCCTGACTTGTGCACAGAAAGCAAACCACCGGTCCAGCAACTCTCAACATCCAAGACCAGACCAAGCAGAAGAGATCAGTAGATCAAGAAGACCAAGTCAAGCTAGAGAAGCAAGATACCACCAAGGACAAACCTCCCTTGCCGGGCAGGCGAGCCTGGCAAGGTCGAGGTTGCCCCGAAGGCAAGTCTCAAGACTGTCCCGGCAGGCCTGTCGGGCACGATGAGGGCGGACTACCCCACCAAGGCTCCATCGCTCCACCTCACAGCAACGCAAGTCATCGATCAGTGCGGTGTCGAGCCCCCAAGTGACTAAGTGGCTGTTATTTGGCACGTGGCAGCCACTTCCTAAGGAAATCACCTCCAAATGACGTCCGTCCAGAGATGTGTCATGCAGGCAGGCGAGAATGTGGCTGAACATCCCGACAAGGCTTGCCGGGCTGCGCTACGATGTGACACTAAGTGGCGCATTTAATGCGCCTTGTCATGTCTACAGAGTTAGGTATGATAGCACTGTTTGCTATCTAATCAGTACACAATGACTGATTTGCCATTGTGGTGACCCCTTGATCTATAAAAGAAGGCCGTGGCAACCATAGAAAGGATTCGGACCCTTGTACACTCATGCACGCATAGCTGCTCTCGCCCCGAGGCAACCTTGCCGAGCTAGAGCAGTGCATCTCCACCACAGTCCTCTCATCAATCCACCAAAGCAGGAGTAGGGTTTTATTTCTCGCGGCAGCCCGAACCTGGGTAAAAACTGCTCGTGTGATCTCTGGCATGCTGCCGTGCACCCTCTTCTCTTTGTGCAATGTGCTCTTCCCCCTGCCGAACCACAAGGGCTGATGGCCCCATAGGTGCCGTGTTTTCCCATGACACCCAGTGGATGTAATATGTGTAATAGCCGTGATAGCCTAGCGTAAGTTGCTTGCTTATTTATTTCCTTGTTGTCTTATTTATTTGTTTGCTTGTAGTCAGTGCAGTTCTTTTTCCACGTTTCCTAGTGGCCGCAATAACCTATTTCTAGGCCACAATAACCATGGGCTACATATCTACTGTAGAGACCATGGGCCTCCTACGGGCCATAGAAACAATGGGCCTTCTACGGGTCGTAGAATGAATGGGCGTTCTACGGGCCGTATGATCGATTGGCCAAACATGGGCCAATAACGGACCGCTTTATGGGCAATAAACAGCTAGAGTTGGAATCGTCCGTTCATGGGCCGACCATAACAGGCCGTCGTTAATTGGCCATATTTCATGACGCTATGAAAATGGCCCAACGGATTAACGGGCCACAAATGGGCCAACTTTAACCATGGGCTGAATTTGGCCCACATCCGGAATAGGCCACTAATGGACCGTAAGTAATCGAATGCTGCAAATTAGCGCAAGAATAAATGGGCCCTGAGAAGGCCGAAAGATAACACGGGCTGGAAACGTCCCAATGGAATAATGGGCCGATAATGGGTATAAAGCGATACACTGTTCATTACGGTCCAGTTTCACCACGGGTCGTTAATGGGCCAAGAGTTACAAAGGGCCTCATATGGGCCAAAAGACGTCATGGGCCATACATGGGCCGGAAGTTACAATAGGCTGGAATCATATTGGATGGCCCAGATGACGTTAGCGGGCTGTAAATGGGCTATATGCGTACATGCCGCTAATAGGCTTTAAGTGAGCTGGTCGTTACCTTTTGACCAGGTCAAACGGGCCGGCCTTTTGACTTGAATGGACCACTGTTGAGCTGAGCCACCTGTCGACGTCTCATAGGCGCGTCCCGTCAATTCACTAGATGACAACTGTCCCAACGTTGGGCTGACACTGGGTGATCGGATCCAAACCGGAACCCGATTGCTTAATGGCGACCCGTTACGGTAGATGCCACATGTCAGTTACCCTTGACGAAAGTGCTTCCATGACACACCATTTATCGTCATGGAAGTGGACACTTCCATGATGATAATTTTGGTATTGTCATGGAACACTTTTACGAAAGCACATGTATGACTATCTTAATTCTGTCATAAAATCATCATGGATGTACATGCATGACAGAAAACGTGACCTACTGTGACAAACTTGTATCATCACAGAAGTGTATTTTTTTTGTAGTGTAGCCATTGCTGATGGAGATACTGATGGTTGAGTCAGATGGAGGACAAAGGTCCCTGGTTCCACAGGGAGCTTTTGTGCGGCACACTTCGACAGATAATCAGCAGTGTTGTTTTCCGCACGTGGCACGTGCTTCATTTGTAATCCGTCAAAGTGCTCCTCCAATTTCCTCACCTCTTTAACGTATGCCTCCATTAATGATCTCTGGTAATCCTTGTTGAGTTGCCTCGCCACAAGTTGTGAATCTCCACGGATGATCAACTTCTTAATTCCCAATTCTATCGCAATCCTAAGCCCGACAAGGAGCTATTCATATTCAGCAGTGTTGTTTGTAGCCTCCTTTCAGGGAAGGTGCATTTGGACCACATACCTCAGGTGCTCTCCGGTGGGTGCGATGAAGAGCACGCCAGCCCCCGCACCTGTAGTTAGAAAGCACGATCAAAGTAGATGATCCACTCTTGGGGCGCTTCCTTGCCGAGGATAACTGTTTCCAGTGTCTCTTTGTCTAAGGTAGGTGTCCACTCTGCAATAAACTCCGCCAGTGCCCTACTCTGAATGGTCAAGGTGGTTTTGTACTTCAGTCCAAAGCTTGATAACTCCAGTGCCCATTCAACTATCCTATCGGTGGCTTCAGGGTTCCTCAATATGCGTTGTAGAGGGAAATGGGTGACAATTGTGATCTCGTGGGCTTGGAAATAGTGGGGCGGCTTCCTCGAGTCCATGACAAGGCCCAATAGTAGTTTTTGCACCCCAGAATACCTTGATCTAGCACCCTGCAACAGGGAGCTTACAAAGTAGACTGGTCATTGTACCACCTTCTTCTTTGTCGCGGTAACTCATATAACATTATATCATCAACGAACATTAAGAGTTTGGACCCTACGGGTTCGAGAGCTATGTATACATGACCGAGACACCTCTCCGGTCAATAACCAATAGCAGAACCTAGATTCCCATATTGGCTCCTACATATTCTACGAATATCTTTATCGCTCGAACCGTTATGACAACATATGTAATTCCCTTTGTCCATTGGTATGTTACTCGCCCGAGATTCGATCATCGGTATCTTCATACCTAGTTCAATCTCGTTACCAGCAAGTCTCTTTACTCGTTCCGTAATACATCATATTGCAACTAACTCATTAGTCACTTTGCTTGCAAGGCTTCTGAAAGGATAGAGAACAGGTGTCTAGAGGGGGGGTGATTAGACCCTCAACAAGCAAAAGTAGCAGTTTTCAAGTTCTTCAAGTTAAGGTGGAGTTTTAACACAAGACTAGGCATTCACAATACGTTTCAACCAAGCATGGCAAGAGTATAGGCAGCGAAAAGAGTAAAGCATGCTATTTGCAAGAAAGTAAAGGGATGGGATTGGAGTGTGCAAATGCAATGATGACACGGAGATTTTTGGCGTGGTTCTGATAGGTGGTGCTATCATACGTCCACGTTGGTGGAGACTTCAACCCACGAAGGGTAACGGTTGCGCAAGTCCACGGAGGGCTCCACCCACGAAGGGTCCATGAAGAAGCAACCTTGTCTATCCCACCATGGCCATCGCCCATGAAGGACTTGCCTCACTCGGGTAGATCTTCATGAAGTAGGCGATCTCCTTGCCCTTACAAACTCCTTGGCTCAACTCCACAATCCTATCGGAGGCTCCCAAGTGATACCTAACCAATCTGGGAGACACCACTCTCCAAAAGGTAATATATGGTGTGTTGATGATGAACTCCTTGCTCTTGTGTTTTAAATGATAGTCTCCCCAACACTCAACTCTCTCTCACAGATTTGGCTATGGTGGAAAGATGATTTGAGTGGAAAGCAACTTGGGGAAGGCTAGAGATCAAGATTCTTGTGGTTGGATTGGAATGTCTTGGTCTCAACATGAGTAGGTGGTTCTCTCCTAGAAAATGAGTAGTGGAAGTCTAGGCACGTTCTGATGGCTCTCCCTTGAATAGAGAAGGGGTGGAGGGGTATATATAGCCTCCACACAAAATCCAACCGTTACACACATTTGACCCAACTCGGTCAGACCGAATAGAAGAATTCGGTGAGACCGATTCAGTTCAAAATGTGAACGTTAGGAATCTCGATGGGACCCACATGATCAACTCGATGGGACCGATGTGCTAGGGCTAGGGAAAAACCTCATCTCGGTGTGACCGATTGCATGAACTCGGTGAGACCGATTTCAGCAATGAGTTAATAGAGAATTGGTCAGGCAAACTCGGTGGGACCAATCGCACATTTCCGTGAGACCGAAATAATTGCAACAGGCAACACAGAGTTTGCAAGGCCATCTCGGTGGGACTGAGATCCATATCGGTGAGACCGAATTGTCTAGGGTTTCTGACTGTGGCTAGGTCAAAAGAACTCGGTGGCGCCAGATAGATCAAATCGGTAGGGCCAAGTTTGACTTTGGATTTTGGACATATTTGGAAATGAGAAAGTGGCTGAGGGTTATGGAGTAATATCACTAAGCACTTTGAGTGAGTAGACCATTAAGCAACACCTCATCCCCTTTTAATAGTATTGGCTTTCTTATGGACTCAATGTGATCTTGGATCACTAAAATGAAAATGAAGAGTCTTGAGCCTTTTGCCAATCTTTGTCCTTAGCATTTTGATGGAGTTCCACATCCTCTTGTCCATGCCACGCCATTGTTGAACTTTCTGAAATATACTAGATAAAGATATTAGTCCAACAAGAGATATGTTGTCATTAATTACCAAAATCACCCAGGGAGCACTTGTGCTTTCAATCTCCCCCTTTTTGGTAATTGATGACAACATACATCAAAGCTTTAGATAAAGATATGAAGAGTAACAAGTAAAGCTTTGGAAAGATATGTAACATGCATAGGCTCCCCCTACATGTATGCAATCATGTAAAGATAGAATGTAAGAGCATGTGAACGCATAAGCATTTCAGAGCAAGCAATGAGTTACATGTATCTTGGCTATATGCATCAGAGCAAATGATTTAGATACAGAAAGTGTAACTTCATGTTCATGAGTCCTTCTTGTTGGGTAACGTAATAATTTCAAAAAAATTCCTACGCACACGCAAGATCATGGTGATGCATAGCAACGAGAGGGGAGAGTGTTGTCTACGTACCCTCGTAAACCGTAAGCGGAAGCGTTATGACAACGCGGTTGATGTAGTCACATGTCTTCACGATCGACCGATCCAAGTACCGAAAGTACGGCACCTCCGCGATCTGCACACGTTCAGCTAGGTGACGTCCCACGAACTCACGATCCAGCAGAGTGTCGAGGGAGAGCTTCGTCAGCACGACGGCATGATGACGGTGATGATGAAGCTACCGGCGCAGGGCTTCGCCTAAGCACTACAACGATATGACCGAGGTGGATTATGGTGGAGGGGGGCACCGCACACGGCTAAGACAATGTATGTTGTTGTGTTCTATGGTGCCCCCTGCCCCCGTATATAAAGGAGCAATGGGGGAGGTCGGCCGACCCTTGGGGCGCGCCAAGGAGGGGAGGAGTCCTCCTCCTAGGAGGAGTAGGACTCCTCCTTTCCTAGTCCAACTAGGAGGAGGAAGGGGGAAGGAAGGAGAGGGAGAGAGAGAGGGAAAGAGGGGGCGCCCCCCACCTCCTTGTCCAATACGGACTCCCAAGGGGGGGCGGCCAGCCCTATGGCCCCTCCTCTCTCTCACAAGGCCCATGTTGGCCCATTAGTTACCCCGAGGGTTCCGATAACTCCCCGGCACTCTGATAATTATCCGGTGACCCCCAGAACTCATCCGGTGTCCGATTATAGTCATCCAATATATCAATCTTTATGTCTCGACCATTTCGAGACTCCTCGTCATGTCTGTGATCACATCCGGGACACTGAACTACCTTCAGTACATCAAAACACATAAATCATAATACCGATCGTCACCAAACGTTTAAGCGTGCGGACCCTATGGGTTCGAGAACTATGTAGACATGACTGAGACACGTCTCCGGTCAACAAAAAATAGCGGAACCTTGGATGTTCATATTGGCTCCCACATATTCTACGAAGATCTTTATCGGTCAAACCGCATAACAACATACGTTGTTCCCTTTGTCATCGGTATGTTACTTGCCTGAGATTCGGTCGTCGGTATCTCAATACCTAGTTCAATCTCGTTACCGGCAAGTCTCTTTACTCGTTCCGTAATGCATCATCCCGTAACCAACTCATTAGTCACATTGCTTGCAAGGCTTATAGTGATGTGCATTACCGAGAGGGCCCAGAGATACCTCTCCGACAATCGGAGTGACAAATTGTCAGAGTAAATAGCCACGGGTAGCCTAACCGACTACCCGTGGTTCTTCAAAAATTATCAGGCCGATTGAGCCTTCAAGCGTTCGAAGCATTGGGCCGACTTCCCCTGGCCGACTACCGCAGGGGCCGGCTCTCCAAAGGCGACCCGGCCCCGGTGACCTCCCCCAAGATGGTTGCGAGATGGCCGACTCCAGGAAGCCGGCGCCAAGAGGACCGACTTCCAAGAGCCAGCCATGAAGCACGCCGACTCCACAAAGCCGGCCAAGACCGCACCCACCAAAACTACACCCACATAACGGTGACAAGATGGGGTGTGGCCACAGTGCGGCCCACTACCCCCAAAGCCCGAGGCAGGCATGGCCACAGGACGCCGTACGGGTCAGCCATCTCCCGTCCGGCTCGGCACTGTAGGCATGCTGGCCTCGACGTCATCCGCGACAGACGTCAGTACGGACCACGGGCGGTGGGCCCCTTTAGCCAGAGAGAGGCGTGAAGGCGGCCCGGCCTCCCCCAGTCGGCCAAGGGCGTAGCCGGCCCCCAGAAGCCGGCTACCCCCCTCCCTCGAAGCATGTGCCACATTAAGGAGACAAGACGAGGTAAGGCTACAGTGAGAGCCCTCGAGGCGGCACACTGTAGCCACGCTTACCTCGAGGAAGCCCTTGTCATCAGGGGCGAGGCTACAGTAAGCAGCCACCGACAGGACCCCTAGGCAGTGGGGCCGGCCTGTCGACCAAGAGGCCGGCAGCCGGCGGGACCCACTTGTCGGCGGGCCCCAACGACCGGCGGAGAAGCCGGCGAGCGCAGACACTGACTACTGGGACCCGCGCCCAGCCGGATTACAATTGTACCCCCGGGGGGTAGGCCTATATAAACCCCCCGGGGCACCCATGCAAAGGGTTGGCTTCTTAGAGTTACACACACACCATATAGAGAGGGAAGTGAGAGCTAGCCTTGCTCTTCTTCTCCCTTGAACCCAACAGCTCTAGGAGCATTTGTAGCTACTCTTTCTGATCTAGTGATCATGCGGAGACCCCGCAGAGCAGGACTAGGGGTGTTATCTCCACGGAGAGCCCGGAACCTGGGTAAGATTTGCCGGCGTGCATGTCTTCGCCTCATCCCGTTTCCAGGCACCGGCGATGTCTTACTGGCACCCACCATGATAAGCCACCCGTTGGCATATGTCGCACCTACCACCCGACATTTGGCGCCCACCATGGGGCCAGGTGCACCGTCGTCCGGAGACCTGTTCTGGACGTGAACCCTCTTCCTCCCCCGCGAGCGCAGCCAGCCTGCTACGCCCAATGGAGTTTGCCTCGACGCGCTGCAAGGCGTCGACGACGCCTGCGCGGCGAGCTGCCTCGCCGATCTTCTCGGCGAGACTCGCATCTCCGACGAGCCTGCATCCGACGCGGGCACGGACTACCCTGAGAGCCGCCTCGTCAGCCTCCTCGACCAGCTTCATGTCTACAGCGAGCCTGCTGCAGACTTGGAGTCGGTCGGCTCCACCGACCCGATGCTCGTCGATTCCGACATGGCATCGCTCGACGCCTATCCCTCCGACGTGGTGGTCTTCGACGATCCTCTCCCTCGAGCTGACAGTGGCAGCAGCGCTGTCACTGAAGTGCTGGTCATCAGCCACATCGCCAACTCGGGCGAGAACGCCCACGATGCCCTGCAAGCGGCGATGCACGACCTATCGGTCCCCATCCCGGCCGACGCCGACGCCGAGACCCTGGAGGCACGCCGCCTCGCCCTCGTCGCGGAAGGCCAGAAGATAGCCTCCATGAGACGCCTCACCGAGGCCCACCAGCGCGAAGTCAACCACGCCGCCTTCGGTACGCTGCCGCCTAGTGGGCCGAGCCGAGCCGGCTTCGTCCAGAAGCGCGGCGCGGCTATCGCCAGCATGCTGGGGGCAGATCGCCCCGTCTACGCCACCCCGCTCAAGAATCTGCGAGCCGCTCAGGCGGCCGCTGAGGAGCTAAATGGGCTGGGAGCCGACGAGCTCCCCTACATGACAAGGCGGATCCAGCAGCTGATCGACGCGGCTGCAGAACGGCACGAAGCCGGCGCCCGCGCCGATAGTCAACCCCCGCGCCGGGAGCACGCCGCGACATCCCGCTCGCTGACTGCGAGCGGCGCCCGCCAGAGGAAAGACAAGGAGCCGGCTGCTAGCCGCAGCCGGACTCGTATCACCATCGAGCGCGACGCAGAAGGCCGCCCTCGAGCGGTGGAGCGCCAAGGAAATCCGCCTCCTCCCCCGCCTCGAAGTGAAAGACGACTCAACCCGCCGCCCGTCACGCACCCGACTCTTGGTGACCGACTAGGCCGCCGAGAAGGAGTCGGCGAGAACGACGCCCGCCACCGGATCGACCGCCTTGCTCGATCCCTGGCGCTAGAAGAAGAAGACGATGTTGGCCCGCCATGCTTTGGCCCCCGCATCCGCGACGAGCCCTTCCCCAAAGGGTTCTCGCTCCCCAGAGACACGCGCAAGTACAACGGCTCTGTGAAGCCGGAAGATTGGCTCATCGACTAATCCACTGCTGTCAGCATAGCCAATGGCAATCGGCGCGTGGCCGTGAAGTACGTCCCCCTCATGCTGCAAGGCATGGCGCGCACCTGGCTCAACAGCCTCAAGCCCTACAGCATCAACAGCTGGCTAGACTTCACGGAAGTCTTCGTCCGCAACTTCACCAGCACGTACAAGCAGCCTCCCAAGCCTCCCCAGCTCTCCCTATGCGTCCAAGGGCCCAACGAGTCGACCCGCGACTACCTCACGCGGTGGGCCGAGCTCCGCAACTCCTGCGAGGGGGTGCACGAGGTTCAGGCCATCGAGTACTTCACCGCTGGGTGCCGAGAGGGCACCCTCCTCAAGCATCGACTCCTCTGCGACGAGCCGGCTACCCTCGATGAACTGCTGATCATCGCGGACAAGTACGCCACGACCGACTCCTCAATGAAGACCGAGCTCCGAGTGGACGCTTCTGGGAAGGTGCTCGCTCCGGCTCCCAAGACGCCGGCTGGCGACTCCAATCGGCGCCCCTACCAGAACGATCACAAGCGCAAGGCCCCCATGCCGCCTTCCACCAGTCGGCAGGTGGCCACAGTTGAAGATGAGCAGCCCGAAGAGCGGCCCGCTCCCAAGAAGAAGGGTGGCAGGCCGGCTTGGAAGCCGGCTTTCTCCTACGAGCAGACTCTCGACGCCCCTGCAAGTTCCACAGCGGCGCGAAGCCGTCCAACCACACGACCCGAAAATGCCACTGGCTCACGCGAATCTCCAAGGGCGAAGGGCTGGTGCCGCCTCTGCCTCCCGGCCCGCCGCCTCCAGCCCCCCAGCAGCCGGCGGCTCGGCCGGCAATCAGAGCCATCCAAGATGAATTCCCTGAAGAGCACGCCGCCCACGTCGTCTTCACCAGCCAAGCCGAAGACAAGCGCAGTCGGCGCCGTCAGCATCAAGAGGTCAACGCAGTCGCCTCTAGCGCTCCCGAGTTCATGCACTTGTCCGAGAAGCCCATCAACTGGAGCCAGGCCGACCACCCAGAGGTGATGCCATCCCCTGGCTCCTATGCACTAGTCTTGGATGTCACCCTCGCGACGGAGAGGCGAGCTGCCCGATTCTCCCGCGTCCTGATTGATGGCGGAAGCAGTATCAATATACTGTACCGCGATACCATGGAGAAGCTGAACATCAAGGCGAAGCAGCTCATGCCAAGCCGGACCGTGTTCCATGGCATCGTGCCCGGCTTGTCTTGCTCCCCGATCGGCAAGATCAAGATGGATGTTCTCTTCGGAGACAAGGATCATTTTCGCCGAGAAGCGATCTGGTTTGAGGTAGTGGATCTGGAGAGCCCCTACCATGCTTTGCTTGGCCGACCTGCTCTGGCCAAATTCATGGCTGTGCCCCACTACGCCTACCTGAAGATGAAGATGCCGAGCTCGAAGGGGATCATCACCGTAGCCGGCGACTACAGGAAGTCCATCGAGTGCGCCATGGCCAGTAGCCGGCTGGCCGAGTCCCTCGTAGTGGCAGAAGAGAAGAAGATGTTGGAGCGGGTTGTGGCCATGGCAGGCAAGCAGCCGGCCCTGTCCCCCAACCCCAAAGATTGTGATGCACAGGGCTCCTTCCAGCCGGCCAAAGAGACGAAGAAGATACCCCTGGACCCGGAGAACCCGGAAAGGTTTGTTGTCATTGGGGCAAACCTGGACAGTAAATAGGAAGGCGAGCTCGTCGACTTCCTCCGTGAGAATCGAGATGTCTTCGCATGGTCCCCAAAGGACATGCCGGGCGTCCCGAAGGATTTCGCCGAGCACAAATTGCACGTCCGAGCCGACGCGAAGCCGGTCAAACAGCCCCTTCGCCGACTGTCAGAAGAGAAGCGAAGAATCGTAGGAGAAGAGATAGCCCGGCTCCTCGCCGCTGGCTTTATTATGGAAGTGTTTTTTCCAGAGTGGCTTGCCAACCCAGTTCTGGTATTGAAGAAGAACAACAAGTGGCGCATGTGTATAGACTACACCAGCCTCAACAAGGCCTGCCCCAAGGATCCGTTTGCCTTGCCACGGATTGACCAAGTGATAGACTCCACAGCCGGATGCGAGTTGTTGAGTTTTTTGGATGCCTACTTAGGGTACCATCAGATCAAGTTGGACCCAGCAGACTGCCTGAAGATTGCCTTCATCACACCATTTGGAGCTTTCTGTTACCTGACTATGACATTCGGCTTAAGGAACACCGGTGCCACTTTTCAGCGTTGCATGCAGAAATGCCTCCTCAAGCAACTTGGCAGAAATGCCCACGTCTATGTAGACGACATTGTGGTGAAGACAGAGAAGCGCGGCACCCTGCTGGAGGACCTCAAAGAAACATTCGCCAACTTGCGCCGATTCCAAATCAAGCTCAACCCTGAGAAATGCGTGTTCGGAGTGCCAGCCGGCCAGCTGTTAGGCTTTCTGGTCTCCGAACGCGGCATCGAGTGCAACCCTGTGAAGATCAAGGCCATCGAGAGGATGGAGATTCCCACCAAATTGCGAGATGTGCAGAAGTTCACCGGGTGCCTGGCCTCCCTAAATCGCTTTATCAGTCGACTAGGAGAGAAGGCTCTCCCCCTGTACCGACTCATGAAGAAGTCCACTCACTTCGAGTGGAATGACCAAGCCGACCAAGCCTTCCATGAGCTGAAGAAGATGCTGACCACTCCACCTGTCCTGGTAGCGCCGACTGAGAAGGAGCCCATGCTCCTCTACATTGCCGCGACCAGCCGAGTAGTCAGTACAGTTGTTGTGGTCCAGCGCCCGGAAGAAGGCCGAGCCCAGCTAGTCCAGAGGCCGGTGTATTATCTAAGCGAAGTGCTATCCAGCTCAAAGCAGAACTACCCGCACTACCAGAAGATGTGTTATGGGGTGTACTTCACCGCCAAGAAGCTGAAGCCTTACTTCCAAGAGCATCCCATCACGGTCGTGTGCACCGCCCCGCTCGCCGAGATCATAGGCAACCGGGATGCATCCGGCCGGGTGGCTAAATGGGCCATTGCACTGGCGCCATACATGATCTTCTACCAACCCCGCACCGCCATCAAGTCCCAAGCATTGGCCGACTTCCTCGTCGACTGGGCCGAGACCCAGTACCTACCGCCGGCTCCCGACTCTACCCATTGGCGGATGCACTTCGACGGGTCCAAGATGCGCACCGGCTTGGGAGCCGGCATCGTCCTCACCTCTCCCAAAGGCGACAAACTTAGATACACGCTGCAAATCCACTTCGCCGCCTCCAACGACGTGGCCGAGTACGAGGCGCTCGTACATGGGCTCCGGCTAGCCAAAGAGCTCGGCATACGCCGGATCCTGTGTTACGGCAACTCAGACTTGGTGGTCCAGCAGTCGTCTGGCGACTAGGACGCCAAGGACACAAACATGGCGAGCTATCGATTCCTCGTCCAGCAGATCAGTGGGTACTTCGAAGGGTGCGAGTTCCTTCACGTGCCAAGGGCCGACAATGACCAAGCAGATGCCCTGGCACGAATTGGCTCCACCCGACAGGCTATACCGACCGGCGTCTCCCTCCAGCGCCTCCTCAAGCCGTCCATCAAGCTGTCTCCAGAGTCGGACTCTATCTTCGTACCGCCTGTGCCAGACACAGCGGGATCCGACTGGAGGAACCCCGCAGGCGGCACGAGGACTTCGACAACTGGCCCGCCGACTGCCGTAGTCGCACCCGGCCCGGGGACTTCAGAACCCGGCGCGGGGACTGCAGCAGTCGGCCCGGGGACTGCAGCAACACAAGAAGCGGTGACCGACTCCAATTTCACGCCACCCGACCCACCCACCCGAGTCATGGTGGCTACACTAACAGAAGAAGAAGTCACAGCTCCATCTTGGGCCCAGCCCATGCTCAGATTCCTAGTCAGCAGAGAGCTGTCGGCTGATGAGATCTCAGCAAGACTAGTGCAACGACGAGCCGGAGCATATGCAATAATCAACAGAGAGCTTGTTAAGCGCAGCGTCACTGGAGTCTTCCAGCGCTGTGTCGAGCCAGAAAAAGGAGTGGCAATCCTCAAGGATATCCATCAAGGCGAATGCGGCCACCACGCAGCCTCAAGATCACTTGTGGCCAAAGCTTTCCGCCACGGCTTCTTTTGGCCGACTGCTTTGGAAGATGCCAAAGAGATAGTCAAGAGCTGCAGAGGATGCCAAGTTTTCAGTTCCAAGCAACACCTGCCGGCTTCTGCACTCAAGACCATTCCCTTCACCTGGCCCTTTGCCGTCTGGGGACTGGACATGGTGGGCCCTTTCAAGACAGCCCGCGCCGGCTTGACACATCTACTTGTCGTCGTGGACAAGTTCACAAAGTGGATCGAAGCAAAGCCAATCAAGAAGCTGAACGGGCCGACTGCCGTAACATTCATCACCGACATCACTACTCGGTACGGCGTACCGCACAGCATCATCACCGACAACGGCACAAACTTTGCCAAAGGAGCACTGGCACGTTTCTGCGCGACGCGGGGCATCCGACTGGACTTAGCGTCCGTTGCCCACCAGCAGTCAAACGGCCAGGTCGAGCGAGCAAATGGACTCATCCTCTCCGGCATCAAGCCCTGACTGGTTGTACCACTAGAGCGATCGGCCGGCTGCTGGCTCGATGAGCTGCCGGCTGTCCTCTGGAGTCTGCATACTACCCCCAACAAGTCAACCGGCTTCACTCCGTTCTTCCTTGTATATGGTGCCAAGGCTGTCATCCCAACCGACATCTAGTTCGACTCACCTCCGATCACCATGTACACGGAGGCGGAGGCCAAGGAAGCAAGAGAAGACGGCGTCGACCTACTAGAAGAAGGCTGGCTGTTAGCACTCAGCCGGTCCGCCATCTACCAGCAAGGGTTGCGCCGCTACCACAACCGCAAGGTCAGGCCAAGATCCTTCCAAGAGGGCGACCTTGTGCTTTGGCTGATCCAGCGAACAGCCGGACAACACAAGCTCTCGGCCCCTTGGGAAGGCCCCTTCGTCATCAGCAAGGCACTAGGCAACGACTCCTACTACCTGATTGATGCGCAAAAACCAAGAGCACGCAAGAGGGACGACTCCGGCAAGGAGTCGGACCGACCATGGAACGCGAACCTCCTGAGAAGATTTTACAGTTGAAAGCAGTATGTATCATGCTACCCTTTTGTATTAAGTACGAAACAACAGGCTCCCCAAGGAGCACTCGGGGACTGCCTTTATTTATCTATGAGTGACGAGTGTCATATCCATGAATGTATTATTACATTTGATTTCTTGTCTGGCACCGGGTTCGACTAGTCGGCCCGGGGACTGGCCGCCATAAGCTATATTAAAAGTTCTACCTGAAGTCAGACAAGTAGTGTGCCAGCTCCCGAGTCTTCTCTTGTTGAAAGTCGCAACACGAAGAGCCGACTGTCCGACTAGCAAGAGACAAGGCAGAAAGAACGCCCACACGAAAAACGGCTAAGGACTAATGAACTTATATAGCAAAAAGACGGCCTCCAACCACGCTTGCCGGCTGTCAGAACAGCCGGCTGGCCGGCTTCCCAAACACTTCGCTATAATCCAACAAAGCTAGAGTACTTGCCCTCCCAATTGGCCAAGCACTTCTCCAGCCACAGATTGCAGAGCAACTGTCTGACTGGGGAGGCGGCAACCAAGGGAGGGCGGCAAAGGAAACAGCAGAAGGATGAAAAGCAAAGGACGAGGAAAAGCCAAACGCATGCATAGTCATATATACATATAAAAGCCCCCAACAGGCCGGCAATCGACATAGTTCGAATACACCCCCAGTGGGTGGAATTGTGTAAACTTAACAGAATATTGTTCCAAAAGTGACAAGACAGGAAAACAAAAGATAGCAGACTAGACTAAAGGCGCGGCACGGGAGCAGGGTTGGTCGGTTGAGACGGCATCACCGGCTGAAGGAGTGGCCGGCTGGCGGGTCTCGGCTTGGTCACCACCGGTGGCAGGCGACGCACCCGCGCGTGACGTGGTGCTGGAGGCGCGGTCAGGCTGAGGCTGGCCGGCCGCTCCACCATCCGGCCCGGCGTCTTCACCCTCCTCCTCCTCCTCGCCCTCGTCGCTGGAGTCGATCTCCTCCGCCGAGTCTTCACCGTCTGCCGGGTTCAGCCCGAACCACTCCTCCGGCTGGGCAACACCGTTGTCATCTACCTCAGGGGCGAAGGCGCTGGTGTCGGTGTAGTCGGCGATCGCCGAAGCCCGCCGGATGATAGCCGGCCGCGCCGGCTCCAGCTCCGTGTCGGCCTGCTGCCGCCAGGTAGCTAGCTGGTCCAGACTCAGGCCGGGGTACCAGGCCTTGACGAACTCCAGCGCCCGCCTGGCGCCGGACCGAGCTGCCGAGGCCTTCTAGGCTTCCAAGCGACCGACCGCCACCTCCAGCCAGTCGGCAGTCCGACTAGGGGTGCGGGGAACCACTTCGCCGGGCCAGAGGGCGGCCAACACCTGCGCCCCGGCACGTTGAAGCCGGCGGAGCAGTCTGTGAGCCGGCTGGAGGCAGGCCTGGATCGCCAAGAGCTGCTCCTCCAGCGACCGGCCAGCGTTTGGCGCAATCTCAGCGCCAGCCTGCGTCCGTGCCTCGCGGCGGGCCTCGATGATCTGGTTGGCGGCGGTAGAGTAGCCAGGGAAGTACTCTGCGCAAGAAAGAAAGAGAAAGAAGAGAAAAAACACCAAGTCAAAAAACGAGCCAAAAGCGGCAGACGGCAAGAAAAGACGAAGAAGTAGGCGGCTTACCGTCAACCAGATCTTCGATCGGGCCATAGCCATTGATCAGAGTCTGCTTTGCTTCAGCCCAGCCAGCCGCTTCTGTCTCGTACTCGGCCTGGAGGGCGGCTTCGCGGTCCTGCACCGCCTTCAGAGCCGCCTTGTGGCCCTCCTACCGGTCGGCCAACCTCTTGGCCAGGAAGTCACGTTCCTGCACCAAGGCGGCAAACTCGGCCTCCTTGGCACGAAGGGCAGCCTGTGACCATCCCAGCTATGCCCTCAGACCGGCGTTGGCCACTGCAGGGACGGCAGAAAAAGAAGAAACAATAAGAGGAAGTCGTCAAGGAAGATCCGACCCGACTGCTCAGCAGTTGGCCCGAATCTCGGGGACTACACCCAGTGGGTGCGCTGACGCGCCCCCACGTGAGATAAAGAACAAAGCACTTACCCCGGCTCTCAGTTAGGTCGGCGGTCTTCTGGGTCAGCTCCCGAGCCTGGGAGTTGAAGGCAGCCGCGCGAAGATTGTGGTAGTCCTGCAAGAAAGGCAGAAGATCGAAGTAAGAACAAGAATAGCGAAGCTAAATCCACTAAGAAGTTCCAAGCCGCCTGCTCAGCAGCCGACTCGGAACTCGGGGACTACACCCAGTGGGTGCGCTGAAGGGCCCCCACGGAAGAAACCAAGATCAAGAAGAAGCAAGATAAGAAGACTAACCCGGATGGCCGCCCGCGTCGCAAGGAATTCGTCGGTGTATCGCCTCAGCGCCATAGCCTGGGCCTGGAGCCGGGTCCGGACGTCCTGCGCGGCCACGTTCATCACGGCCGTCCCTCCGCCCGGCGTCCACCCCGAGGTGGCGCTAGCCACCTCCACATCCTGGGCCAACAAGCTGGAGCCCGCGGCCGGCTGCGGCTCTGACGCAGCCTTCTGTGGCTCTGACGCAGCCTTCCCCGCGCGCCGGCTCGGCGGCGTCCGGACCGCCAGCTCAGTCCTCGCAGCCGGCTCGCCCCCCGCCGACTACGTACGTGGCAGATCAGGCCGGCCGCCTTGAGCCACCCCAGTCGACGGGGTCGGTACTGCCGCCCTCTCCAGGATGACGACGTCGTCATCCCTCTCCAGCCCCGGATGGTCACCGCCGGCTTCTTCTGGCGGGGGCTCCGGGGCCCCAGGCGCCGCGACGCGCAGTGGGGTGACCAACAAGGCCCCCTCCGCCATCGCCGCAGCCGCAGCCTCTGCTTGGGCCTTGGCTGCGGCGTCAGCGCGCGCCTTCGCCGCCTCCTCCTCCTGCGCCGCCTTGGCGGCGGCCGCCCTCCACGCCTCCGCCTCCCGCGCCTCCCGCTCCTGTCGCGCCTCCCGCGAGTTCCGCTCCGTCGCCGCCTGAAGATCGGCACGGGGGTCCACGCGGCGAGTGGTGCTCCCAGATCCTCCCGGCGACCCAACAACGGAGGCGGCAGCAGCCCGCTCGAGCGACAATGGAGCTCTGGTTGTTTGGAGAGAAGGACAAGAATTCAGGAGTTACCAGAGAAAAGAAAAAAAGAGTACGCGAAGGAGTATGTACTTACGCTGACACCGTCTGCGGTTGCTTCACCGCCTTGCGGAAGCGGGCCGCCTTCGCGGCGGCCTCCTCCCGCCTAGTCGCCGCTGCCCCGCCTCAGGGCTTCTTCGGCCGACTGCCGAACAAACCCTGCGTGGCACGACGCTTTTGCCCGCCGCCCCGAGCAGGCAGCGCAGCACAGGAACCCACGCCGTGGCCAGACGCCGGCTGACGGCGTGGGACGACTTCAGCCTCGTCGTCGTCCGGCCAGTCGTCGAAGCTGACTCCAAGCCTGGAGCCGCCTGCTTCGCCGCCGGCTTGGCCACCGCCCGCCTCAGTGTTGTCGTCCATAGCGGCCGCCCCCAAGTCGGGGTCCTCCAGATCGTGCTCCGTCCGATCGGGGACGAATTGGCGCTCCGCGTTCGACCCGCCTGCAGGCCAAAGAAGAGGGCTCTGTCGAGACAAGCCGACTAGTCAGAGTCAGCCAAGAGGAACTCGGCGATAAAACCAAGAAAAGAGGAAGAGACAAGGAGAACATACCGTGGGCGGCGGATTGGCTCGGCAATATGGCTCCTTGCCGAACTGCCACTCTACGGAGAGTTCGCAGTTCGCAAGGTAGTTCACCATATAGGCCACCTCGTCGTGCGGCATGTCTTTGGTACACATCCGGCTCGGATCGAGCTGGCCGCTCATCTGACAGATCAGATGAGGGCGCTCTAGAGCGGGAGTACCCGGCGCGTGACGAAGGCGGCCAGCAGGTCGGGCCCCGACAAGCCCTCCGACTGGATCATCACTCGCACTCGGGCGACGACTGCGTTTCCAGCCAGCGTCAGCGCCACGGCCCGGTAGGACCACTGGGGCCGCCTGACCGCCGGTGGGCCGGCTACGTAAGCCGGCAGATTGACGTAGTCGCCCCGCGGGGCGACGTTCTTCATGTAGAAGTATGACTTTTGCCATAGCTTCACCGACTGGATTAGCGTGATGATGGGAAGGGTTTGTCGGCAGCCACCCTCCGCATCGCGATGAAGGCGCCACTCTGAGCCGGCACGCCTTGCATGCGCGTGCCCAGCTGGGACTGGAAGAACTCCCCCCAGAGCTCGAGGGTAGGGAGGACGCCGAGGTAGCCTTCGCACAAGGTGACGAAGGCGGACAGCAGCACCACGGTGTTCGGGGGGAGGTGGTGCGACTGGAGTTGGTAGAACTCGAGCCAAGAGCGGAAGAAGGCGCTCACGGGCAGGCCGATGCCACGCAAGAAATGCGAGCGGAAGACTACCCGCTCGCCTTCCTGCGGCTCCGGCATAATCTCCTTCGCCAGCGCGAGACGGACCTCCACCTTGTCCACGCCGGGCAGCCGCCGCGTCTTGCGGAGGAATTCGACATGATCCTCGTGGACGTTGGAGCCGTCCCAATCCCCACCGTACTGCATCGTGGCGTAGGGCTGGCGAGAACGAGCGCGGTGGCGGAGGAGCGAGTGGTGGAACAGTGCGGCGGCGAGGCGCTGTTGCAAGAAAGGGCAGGAGGAAGAAGATGGTGGAAAGAGGAGGAGCATGCGAGAGCCTGCCGCTCTCCCCCTCCCCCTACTTAGCTTCGCAAGGTGAAGCCCGGGAGGTAGGGCGTGGGGTGAGACGTGGGATTAACTGCACCCACTCCCCCATGCCTCGCGATTATTACGCCCTAAAAGCGTGCCAAAACCGCCGCAGGAAGACGTGCGGGCGGCTTCGGGCCGCAGAGAATCCACGCCTGGGCCTGGGCGTGGGTGTGGCGGGCCCCCGACCTGTGGCGACGTCCCGTCGCGCGCGTGGGCTGGCAGGCTTTTTTGCCACGTGGTTCGCAGGCGGCAAGTGGCCGGCCCGCGGCCCGATGCGCGCGCTGGCCAGCTCCCGCCCTCCGACTCCCAAATTTTTTTCACCGAGACGGCGCCCCCAACCAAAGTCGGCTCCCAGCTGCCGGCTCGTGAAGATAGGAAGCTGATCGAGCTTCTCGACTCCCACCCAACCTCGAAGCCCAATCAGCTTCGGGGACTACTGTCGGAGTAAATAGCCACGGGTAGCCTAACCGACTACCCATGGTTCTTCAAAAATTATCAGGCCGATTGAGCCTTCAAGCGTTCGAAGCATTGGGCCAACTTCCCCTGGCCGACTACCGCAGGGGCCGGCTCTCCAAAGGCGACCCGGCCCCGGTGACCTCCCCCAAGATGGTTGCGAGATGGCCGACTCCAGGAAGCCGGCGCCAAGAGGACCGACTTCCAAGAGCCAGCCATGAAGCACGCCGACTCCACAGCCGGCCAAGACCGCACCCACCAAAACTACACCCACATAACGGTGACAAGACGGGGTGTGGCCACAGTGCGGCCCACTACCCCCGAAGCCCGAGACAGGCATGGCCACAGGACGCCGTACGGGTCAGCCATCTCCCGTCCGGCTCGGCACTGTAGCCATGCTGGCCTCGACGTCATCCGCGACAGACGTCAGTACGACCCACGGGCGGTGGGCCCCTTTAGCCAGAGAGAGGCGCGAAGGCGGCCCGGCCTCCCCCACTCGGCCAAGGGCGTAGCCGGCCCCTAGAAGCCGGCTACCCCCCTCCCTCGAAGCATGTGCCACATTAAGGAGACAAGACGAGGTAAGGCTACAGTGAGAGCCCTCGAGGCGGCACACTGTAGCCACGCTTACCTCGATGAAGCCCTCGTCATCAGGGGCGAGGCTACAGTAAGCAGCCGCCGACAGGACCCCTAGGCAGTGGGGTCGGCCTGTCGACCAAGAGGCCGGCAGCCGGCAGGACCCACCAGTCGGCGGAGAAGCCGGCGAGCGCAGACACTGACGACTGGGACCCGCGCCCAGCCGGATTACAATTGTACCCCCGGGGGGTAGGCCTATATAAACCCCCCGGGGCACCCATGCAAAGGGTTGGCTTCTTAGAGTTACACACACACCATATAGAGAGGGAAGTGAGAGCTAGCCTTGCTCTTCTTCTCCCTTGAACCCAACAGCTCTAGGAGCATTTGTAGCTACTCTTTCTGATCTAGTGATCATGCGGAGACCCCGCAGAGCAGGACTAGGGGTGTTATCTCCACGGAGAGCCCCAAACCTGGGTAAGATTCGCCGGCGTGCATGTCTTCGCCTCATCCCGTTTCCAGGCACCGGCGATGTCTTACTGGCACCCACCATGATAAGCCACCCGTTGGCATATGTCGCACCTACCACCCGACACAAATCCTAATCTCGATCTATGCCAACTCAACAAGTACCATTGGAGACACCTGTAGAGCACCTTTATAATCACCCAGTTACGTTGTGATGTTTGGTAGCACACAAAGTGTTCCTCCTGTATTTGGGACTTGCATAATCTCATAGTCATAGGAACATGTATAAGTCATGAAGAAAGCAATAGCAATATACTAAACGATCAAGTGCTAAGCTAACGGAATGGGTCAACTCAATCACATCATTCTCCAATGATGTGATCCCGTTAATCAAATGACAACTCATGTCTATGGCTAGGAAACTGAACCATCTTTGATTCAACGAGCTAGTCAAGTAGAGGCATACTAGTGACACTCTGTTTGTCTATGTATTCACACATGTACTAAATTTCTGGTTAATACAATTTTACCATGAATAATAAACATTTATCATGATATAAGGAAATATAAATAACAACTTTATTATTGCCTCTAGGGCATATTTCCTTCAGTCTCCCACTTGCACTAGAGTCAATAATCTAGATTACACAGTAATGATTCTAACACCCATGGAGTCTTGGTGCTAATCATGTTTTGCTCGTGAGAGAAGTTTAGTCAATGGGTCTGCAACATTCAGATCCGTATGTATCTTGCAAATCTCTATATCTCCCTCCTTAACTTGACCGTGGATGGAATTGAAGCGTCTCTTGATGTGCTTGCTTCTCTTGTGAAATATGGATTCTTTTGCCAAGGCAATTGCACCAGTATTGTCACAAAAGATTTTTATTAGATCCGATGCACTAGGTATGACACCTAGATCAGATATGAAATCCTTCATCTAGACTCCTTCATTTGCTGCTTCTGAAGCAGCTATGTACTCTGCTTCACACATAGATCCCGCCACGACGCTTTGCTTAGAACTGCACCAACTGACAGCTCCACCATTCAATATAAACACGTATCCGGTTTGTGACTTAAGAGACATCCGGATCAGTGTCAAAGCTTGCATCGACGTAACCATTTACGACGAGCTCTTTGTCACTGTCGGATGTGGGGTTCCGGCAAACCCTTAAGGTTCGAACACTGGGGTGCACGCGAAGTCTTTCCCTCCTACCGATCTATGCCCTAGCTCACTAAGATCTCGCGGACGAACTCGACGAACTCGCAACACAGAAAGACACGAGGTTTATACTGGTTCGGGCCACCGTTGTGGTGTAATACCCTACTCCAGTGTGGTGGTGGTGGATTGCCTCTAGGGCTGATGATGAATAGTACAAGGGAAGAATAGCCTCCTGAGGTTGAGGTGTTCTTGTGAGTAGGCTCTTGATCGGGTTGGATCAAGCTAAGATGAGATCAGATCCCGCTCTCCGTACTATGGTGGCTAGGTCTACTTATATAGGCCCTGGTCCTCTTCCCAGATATCGAGCGGGAAGGGAGCCAACAACGGCGGGCAAATTTAAAGGGGGACAACTAGTACAAGCTATCCTGACAAAAGTGGTCTTCGCCTGCGAAAAGCTCTAGTGGTGGCGCTGCCTTGGGCTCCACGATGACCTCCGTCTTGCCGTCCTTCTGGTCTTGGTCTCATTGCACCAATATAGCAACCTTTGCCTGATGCCTCGGTACTCCTCGTCTGCGCTGGCCTCCTTAGCACCAAAGAGTAAATAAGGACGCTGCGCGCGCTGGTACCTGCCTGGCGCCCGCCTGGTGTCGTGCGTCATGGCTCACGTCATGAGGGCCTCGTGAGGTTTGCACCGCCTTGATATCCCTGCTCCTCGTGAGCCTGCCTGGCTAGGCCACTCCAGAGGAGGTCTTGCATCGTCCGCCTCGCGAGGCTTGGACCCTCGCGAGGGTCTTGGATGCTTTGTTGATGAAGATGGGCCGTACGGCCTGCTGGCTTAACCGCGCTGTGGGCCGCAGGCAGGTAAGTCTGGGGACCCCCATTCCCAGAACGCCGACAGTAGCCCCCGGGCCCAAGGTGTGCTCGGGCTTGGCTTCGCGGCGAAGCCAAGGGTCAAGTTCGGAGCACCACGGGCCCCAAAAGCCTGCGGCCTCGGTTGACGCGTGGCGGTTGATTGGACATGGGCGTCTCCACTTCCCCACGCTGCCTCGGCAACTACACGACTTGAAAAGTCCCTGCGACATGCAAGGAAAACCATCATTACCTGCGATCGTGGGAGACGTAGGTTGGCCTTCTCTTGCTATAAATGGGGAGGGGGCGGAGCCCCCGTTGCCCATCTCTTCCTTGCTTGCTTGCTCCTTCCTCCTCGCTCCATCACTTGCAGTGACACCCATGGCACCACGAAGGAAGTTCTCCGCCGCTGAGAAGGGGAAGGCCCCTCGCGAGAGACCCGGCTCCCCGGCGCCCAAGTGCGGCCGCGGCCGCCGCGCAAGCATGCCGCGACCCCCACCGTGGCCCATTGTCGAGACGGCGCCACGACACGCGGAGTGGGTCATCCCAGCCATGGCGGTCCAGTTGATGAGGGGAGGCGTGCTATGGTGGCGCGGCCTCCTCGTCCGCGCTTCCACACGGCGGAGGTGTCGCCGGAGTTTGTCGTCTGGTCGGAGAACCCGGCCGGCAACTGGCTCCAACTTCCGCGCTTCTTCGCCGGCGAACTGCCGGCCTCTGGTCCAGGCGGACTCTGGCTGCAGGCGGATGGCTGCTGTAGCAAGGCCTCTTGGGTTGCGGTCGAGACTTCCGCCGCGGGCAACATAGCCCTGGCCCGTGGCTGGCAGACATTCGCCCGCGCGCGCGGCCTGGGCAGGCGGTGCACCCTCCAATTCAGGTATGATGGTGGATCGACCCTCTATGTGAGGGTGTTTGGGGAAGATGGTCATCGCGCCAGGTGCTGCCCCGAGGCGAATGACGGTGAGGAGGTACTCGGCCTTGGGGACGGTCGCGACGAGGACGAGGGCGAGCCTGCCCTCGGCGGCGATCGTGTCTCATCCAGCTACGGTGGCTCTTCTTCCGGCAACAGCTCCAGCAGTGGCGGCTATGACCAGCGGCCGCACCGCCGCGCCCGTTTTGAAGGCGGCAGTGGGTCGTCTCGTCGCCGCACCTCCGTGAAGCGTGAGGAAGGGTCTGGCTAGGCTCGGGGTAGCGCTAGGTGCCTGTCTTCGTGGATCGCTGCAACGCTACTTTTGTTTTACTCTTTTCCTGCATCAAGAATGAAACCAGTATGGGCCCAGGGGGGTGTGTATCGAACTATGGTTCCTCAGTTATAACAGTATGCGTGTTGTTCTCGTGCTGTGTCGTTATTTTGCGCAAAGATAACTTAACCTGGTATACTCAGGACGCCCTCTTCCTCGCGAGGCGTTTATTTCCTCGCATCCATCTTGCCTTGGTGGCCTGCATTCGCTCAGGAACTGCGAAGAACTCGTTCGGAAGTGCGTTAAAAGATTTGCCGTTCATCCTGGCCCTGACCTGGCGCTTTGTATCGCGGTACCCGAGGGGCACAGACTAGGAGAGGTGCGCCAGCTTTTGGGCTCGAACGAGGGTGGCTCGCGAGAAGGCAGAAAGGAGAAAAATGCTCGCGAGGGCACCTGCCTAGCCCCCTCGTCAGGCATACGAGAGAGAGAACACGAGAAAATTCGAGCCAGAAAAAATGCGGTGAGAGGCGAGGGAATCAAATCAGCAAGGAATGCCAAAGGCAAACTTTGATTAAGGAAAAGCGAGCCAACTATGGAAAGCAAATGAAAAGCCGCATCCGGCACCTAATCTAGTCTTCAAGTCTTCTCACCAGCGCGGAGCTAAGTGTTGTCCACTAGGCGTGGGAGGGAGCCCCAGGGCCTGAGGCCGGCGCTCCTGAGACTCTGGGGCGTGTACAGCCCCACTCATTATTACATGAGAGTGTCACAGGCGGCGATTCTTCACAGGCACCGGGCCTTCTTCACAGGCTCTAGGCGTTTCTTCTCAGGCTCTGGGCCTTGCTTCTCAGGCTCTGGGCCTTGCTTCATGGATAGAACTTCTGGAGGTGCTGGATGTTCCAGGCGTTCTAGATGGGTATCCCGTCCTGCGTCTCCAGGCGCGCTGCACCCGGCCTGGAGACATGGACGACCCTGAACGGGCCCTCCCACATGGGCAAAAGCTTGTGCAACCCTTCTCTGGAGAGGACCCGCCTCAGGATGAGGTCGCCCACCTCGAGCATCCTGGAGCGGATGTTGCGGCAGTGGTATCGCCGCAGTGCTTGTTGGTACCTTGCCGCCCTCAATGCGGCTTCACGACGGTGTTCCTCCCCCAGCACGAGATCCATCCCCCGCATGGCATCCTGCTGCGTTTCGTCGAATGCTAGGACCCGTGCGGAGCGATGCTTGACCTTGTGAGGAAGGACTACTTCAGCTCCGTAGACGAGGAAGAATGGAGTCTCGCCCGTTGGCTTGGTGGCGGTGGTTCGGATGGACCATAGCACGGACAGGAGCTCGTCGTGCCAGCCCCTGCCGCAGGCCTCCAGCTTCTTCTTGAAGGTCCTAGTCTTGAGGCCCCTCGGGACCTCCGCGTTAGCGCGTTCGGCCTGATCGTTACTCCTAGGGTGGGCCACCGAAGCGTAGCAGATCTGCGTTCCAAGGTTAGCACAGTAGGTTTTGAAGAGGTTGCTAGTAAACTGCGAACCGTTATCTGTCATGACGCGGTTGGGGACCCCGAAGTGGCTCACGAGGCCCTTGATGAACTTGACAGCAGAGCCAGCTGGAATGGTACGGACGGCTTCCACTTCCGCCACTTGGTGAACTTGTCGATGGCGACGTAGAGATAGCGGTAGCCCCCTGGCGCTCGGGGAATGGGCCTAGGATGTCCAGCCCTCAGACCGCAAACGGCCATGTGAGCGGGATGGTTTGGAGGCCCTGAGCAGGCTGATGGATTTGCTTGGCGTGGAATTGGCAAGCTTCACAGGACTTCACCAGCTCGGCTGCGTCATTGAGTGCTGGAGGCCAATAAAACCCACTGCGGAACACCTTGCCGACAAGGGTCCGTGACGACGAGTGGTGTCCGCAGTCACCGCCGTGAATGTCAATCAGCAACTCCCTTTCTTGATCGCTGGAGATGCAGCGTAGCGCGACATCGTTCGGTCGTTTCCTGTATAACTCGCCGTGTTGGATTCAGTATGCCGTGGCTTGCCGGGCCATGCGCTCCGCGTCCTCTTCCTTCTCCAGCAACGTCCCATGTATCAGGTACTCTTTGAATTCCTTGATCCAGCACTCCTCCTGGGGCTCAAGCGCCAAGAGCAGCCAAGCTCCTGAGGTCGGGCCACAGGCTGGGGCTCCCGTGGCCGGGGGCTGTGGGAGCTCCTCCCGAGGCTGAGTCATGCTTGAAAGAGGTGGTGTAGCTGATGGCTTGAAGAGCCGCTCTTCGAAGACGCCAGGCTCTTGCGGTTGCCGCTTGGATGCTCTCCTAGCGATGTCGTCGGCTTCCTTGTTGGTGCCCCGGGGCACGTGCTGCAGCTCCAGGCCCGAGAACTACTTTTCCATCTTGCGCACCTCCACGAGGTAGGCCTCCATGTGCTCGTCCTTCGGCTCGTACACCTTGTTGGAGAAGTTGACGAGGAGCTGCGAGTCACCTTTGACGGTGAGGCGCTTCACCCCTAGAGCCGCCGCAGCCTTCAGGCCAGCTATGAGGCCTTCGTATTCTGCGATGTTGTTGGAGACCTTCTCGCCATGCTGAAAACAGAGTTGCACGGTGTAGTAGAGCTTGTCCTGAGTGGGCGAGATGAGCACTGCTCCAGCCCCCGCGCCCTGGTGCGTGAAGGCGCCATCGAAATACATGACCCAGCCGTCTGGTGCCTCGCTTCCTGGGGAGGTGGACCGGTCTTCTCCTTCCTCAAGAGCCGGGGCATCTGTCCATTCTGCCACAAAATCGGCGAGCGTGGCTCCCTTGATGACCCTGGTAGTGCTGAACTCCAACTGAAATGCTTGCAACTCGATGTTCCACTCAGCGACCCTTCTGGCTGAGTTAGGGCTCCTGAGCACCCTCTCCAATGGGTAGGCTGAGACGACCTTGATGGGGTGGCCCTGGAAGTAGTGCCACAGCTTGTGCGAGGCCGCCAAGAGTGTGAGCAGGAGCTTTTGCGGCATGGGGTAGCGCCCCCTCGCGTCCCGCAGTACGGTGCTGACGAAGTATACCGGGTGCTCGACGTGGGCTGGCACACTGTCGAGGCTCGGGTCCTGCGGAGATTGTGGCATATCCTGAGGTGGTGGGTTTCCTGAGACCTGACCGTCCTCAGGAGCTTCTGCGAAGTTGCCCTGCTGAGCTTGGTCTTCCGCCGCTGATGGCTTTGCTGCGCCTTCCTGACCCCGCGCTGCATCAGCTCTGGCTTGGCGTGGCACACCCTTGTCTTGGCGCTCCTCCCGAACCGCCACCAGCGCCGCGCTGGCGGAGTATGGGGTGGCGGCAAGGTAAAGCACCAGAGGCTCGAGAGGCCGCGGTGCCACCATCACCGGGGGGCTAGTGAGGTTCTTGAGGTCTTGGAAGGCCCGGTCGGCCTTCGGGGTCCACTTGAACGGGCCCTTCTTCTTCATGAGCTTAAAGAAGCGTGAGGCGCGCTCGCCTAGCTTGGAGATGAAACGCCCTAACGCGGTCACCCGCCCTGCTAGCTTCTGCATCTCCTTGAGGGTCTGTGGTGGGCTCATGTCTTCGATGGCCTTGATCTTCTCCGGGTTCGCCTCGATCCCTCTGTGGGATACGGGGAACCCCGGTAGCTTGCCGGAGGGGACACCAAACACGCACTTCTCCGGGTTAAGCCTCAAGTTCACTTGGCGCAAGCTCTCGAAGGTCTCCTCCAAGTGTTGAATCAATGTCCTCGCCTCGCGAGATTTGACCACTATGTCATCAACATAGGCCTCATTGTTTCTGCCGAGCTGCCGCCCCAAGGCGATGTGCATCAATCATTGAAAGGTTGCGCCTGCGTTGCGCAGCCCGAAGGGCATGCAGGTGTAGCAGTACACCCCGCATGGTGTCAGGAAGGCTGTCTTCTCCACATCCTCCACCGCCATCTTGATTTGGTGGTATCCTGAGAATGCATCCAGGAAACATAGCAAATCGCACTCGGCGGTGGAGTCGACGATTTGATCGATGCACGGAAGCGGGAACGGATCTTGGGGGCACGCTTTGTTAAGGTTGGTAAAGTCGACGCACATCCGTTCCTTCCCGCCTTTCTTCGGTACTACGACGGGGTTCGCCAGCCATTCGGGGTGTCGAACTTCTTGGATGGTACCTGCCGCCTCCAGCTTGCGTGTCTCTTGGACGATGAAGGCCTGCTTCTCAGTGGACTGCCGTCTTGCTCGCTGCTTAACAGGGCGTACGTTGGGGCACACCCTTAGATGATGCTGGATTACCTCTCTCGGGACCCCTACCAGCTGATTGGGCTCCCACGCGAATATCTCCTTGTTCGCGCGCAAAAACCTCACCAAAGCTCCTTCTTGTCCCAGGTCAGGGCCGGTTCCTATGGTGAAGGTGGCTCTTGAAGACCCGTCCTCGTTGACCGGCACCTGCTTGGTCTCCTCCTTGTCTTGAGTGAACTGCTGCTTCTTCTTGGTGGGCGTGGTCTCCTTGGCCTCGGGCGTACCGGCGCCGGCTGGCTGTGCTGCTGCCGCGGTCTTGAAGGCGAGCCTGAGCGCCGTCACGGCCTCCTTAGTGTCCCCCTTGATGGTGAGGACGCCCTTGCTCCCTGGCATCTTCATGAGGTTGTAGGCCGGGTGAGTCGCCGCCAAGAACTGAGCGAGAGCCGGGTACCCAAGGATGGCATTGTACGGGAGACCGATGCGGGCGATGTCAAAGTCCACCAGCTCGGTGCGATAGTTGTCTCGCGTGCCAAAGGTGACTGTCGGTGTCAAAACCGGCGGATCTTGGGTAGGGGGTCCCGAACTGTGCGTCTAAGGTGGATGGTAACAGGAGGCGGGGGACACAATGTTTACCCAGGTTCGGGCCCTCTCGATGGAGGTAATACCCTACTTCCTGCTTGATTGATCTTGATGATATGAGTATTACAAGAGATGATCTACCACGAGATCGTAGAGGCTAAACCCTAGAAGCTAGCCTATGGTATGATTGTTGTTATCCTACGGACTAAACCCTCCGGTTTATATAGACACCGGAGGGGGCTAGGGTTACACAGAGTCGGTTACAAGGGAGGAGATCTACATATCCGTATTGCCAAGCTTGCCTTCCACGCCAAGGAGAGTCCCATCCGGACACGGGACGAAGTCTTCAATCTTGTATCTTCATAGTCCAATAGTCCGGCTAAAGTATATAGTCCGGCTGACGAGGACCCCCTAATCCAGGACTCCCTCAGTAGCCCCTGAACCAGGCTTCAATGACGATGAGTCCGGCGCGCAGATTGTCTTCGGCATTGCAAGGCGGGTTCCTCCTCCGAATATTCCGTAGAAGATTTTGAACACAAGGATAGTGTCCGACTCTGCAAAACAAATTCCACATACCACCGTAGAGAGAATAATATTTCCACAAATCTAATCTGCTGACAACTTTTCATAACGTGACATCACACCACGGTCTGGTCATTATCCGAACCGTTTCTCCCAGCCTGCCACTGCATGTTTCGCGAGGCGGTTTTATTGGCACGTCTTGTCGAACCAGAGATCGTGTCCCCCTTATCACGGGATTCTCATCAATACGGGTATGGGTAACCCAATCGTGCCTGTTGGTATGACTCCTCGATTTTAGGCAAGTTCCAAACGGCCACGCGGAGGATGCTTGATATTCACCCTCTTTATAAAGAGGCCAAGGCCTGCCCTCTTCTTCTCGCACTAAATCGAATCCTTCCCCCACCTTGAGCTCCAACACCCAAGGCTCGGGCTAGGCGCTTCGGACCTTCAATCATGTCCAGATCCAACCTTCAAGGTCGGTGGATGCCCTCCTCCATTACAGAGGAGGACATCAAGAAGCTAAGAGAAGCCAGGTATCTGACCGCCGAAATCTCGCACAGGCTGCCTGCTCGAGGGCAGGTCGTCCCCACTCCCAAGCCCAACGAGAGTGTCATATTCGTCTCCCACTTCCTCCGAGGGCTAGGCTTTAGTCTAGATCCCTTTGTTAGAGGGCTCATGTTCTATTACGGGCTTGATTTCCATGATCTGGCCCCAGATTCCATCCTTCACATCTCGTTGTTCATTGTCGTGTGTGAGGCCTTCCTCCACGTCACCCCACACTTCGGCTTATGGCTCAAGACCTTTAATGTGAAGCCGAAGATGATTAATGGGCGACACATAGAGTGCGGAGGTGCCATAATAAGCAAAGGCGCCGATGTACCATGGCCAAAGGGTTCCTTCCCGGAGGTGTCCAGCTTATGGCAACGGGAGTGGTTTTACATCACAGCTCCCCGAGGTACTAAGTGGGTAGCCGCCCCTACCTTCCGCTCGGGCCCCCCGCCACAACTGGCGTCATGGGTCAACAAGGGGCTGGACTGGGGGCCAGTAAATGATGTGCCGTCGCATCCGAGATCTCCTCGAGAGATATGTCAGCCTTGTCAAGGTAATGCAAGTCATGCTAGTTCGTCGAGTCCTGCCCTGCAAACGTCGACCTCTCCGTATGTGGGAGTTCAACCCGGAAGGACCGCGAACTATTCAGCAATTCTTCGGCATGACGCACGAAGAGATGTATGGATTGTACTTCGGATCATGAATAAAGTGTCCGGACATCACCGAGGATGCGGGTCTGAGCTGCAACCGTCCAGATACCCAAGTAAGTGGTCCTTCGGCCGAACATGCTGTCTCTTTATTTATCACAACATCATTATGAAAATTCGCTCTTTGACCAGGACTGGGTAAAAAAGGCAAAGATGATCAGGTGTTCGGCCCCCCTTCCCGAAGGCTCAACAGATCCAGTACTGGCCAGAATGCTTGAGCTCGCGCCTTATCAAGTGCCCTCAGGGGAAGATAAATGGGGGAATAAAGAAGCTGAAAGCGGGCCTCACTCATTACTCATCCAGACCGGGGGAATTAGTGCCTCCGCGAAGGAGGATAACCGGGGAGAAGAATCTAAAATTCCCTCTCCCCAGGGAAGGAAGAGGACCGCCTCTAAAGACTTGGAAATAATGGTTTCCAAACGAGGGAAGAAATCTCCGCCAGAGGGTCCTACCCCGGAGGGTATCCTTACCGCACAGTGACCGCAAGGGGATCAGCCCCCCACCGAGTTGTAAGTAGACAAAAGTACTTTATAGTAAACATATCCTACTTTATTTCCGAGGACAATAACCGAGACGTATGTCTTGTAGTTCGGATCATAGCCCTTCTCGACAAAGTTCGTCATCGGGGGATCTTCTTTCGGAGAAGATGGAGAGCGAAACACCTCCCCATGCCTCCCCGCCTCATGAGGCGGGCGACCCTGAGGTGTCGTCACGAAGGGTTTCTCCTGATCCGCCAAGGCCAGAAGGTAACCCTTCGGCCACCCGGAGTCCGGAGTATTCGGCTCCTAAGGGGAGCGATAAAAAGAGTCCGGGACTGTCCGGTGCACGACCTGACTCACTGCGGAATCTTCTGGAGCAAGCGGCTATCTTAGAAGCACACCGTACGTTAATGGGTACGGTAGTTGAGAAGATTTCATCCGCCGAAAGCGGGTTCATGAAGCTTTTATGAGCCTGCAGAGAGGCTTTGAGGTACGCAAAGTAATATGTATATTTTTGACGGTACCGCACACGCCAGGTGTGCCCTATGTAGATAGTAGCCCCTGAGACTCTGGTTGCTGTCGAAAACGGCAGCAAACAGAGGATCATAGTCCCAAGTAATAATCATGCCGCCTTCATGTGCATGTGGCTGAAGGTCCGGTGGCTAGCCAGACTGGTGAGTTTGCCGAACTGAAGCGGCAACTTGATGCAACAGATGCCGACATCGTGCTTGTAAACTGGCAGCTTGACGAGGCACAGGGTATGTATTCTCCGATGGTCCACATTTATTAAGAGGAGCATAATGCTAGTATCTATAATATGTTGTGACTGCAGATGGAGCTGCCGCCGTGGAGACCCTTCGGGCGGAACTTGCTCGAGCCAAGGAACAAGCCAGGAGGAGTGATGCGGCCGCCCTAAAGGCGGTCGAAGAGTTAAAAGCCGAACAGACTGTGCATTGCGAGAGCAAAGAGAAAATAGCCAAGATGGCTGTTGAGCTGAAAGGCGCCGCCGACCATTATGAGCTTCTCGAAAGGGAAAGTCAAACAAAGACGGCGGACCTGGAGAAAGCCATGGTAGCAGCTAAGGAAACCCGCTCTAAAATCAGAGCGGCGAAGGAGGAGCTATGTCAAGCCAGAAATATCACGGCTGGGAAGCCCTTTTTGTTGCGGACGAAGTTCGGAGATCCTAAGTATGCCCTTCTGGATCAATTATGGAGTTCTGCGGACGCGTACCTGGATTTGGCAGCGAGTGCTGCTGATGCGACCAAGTTTTTCGAAGATCAAAAAGATAACAAAGTGGAAAAGTTGTTCTGGTCGCAGTTCCATGCTCAAGCACGTCCGCTACTGTTACATGAGCAAATGGCCGAGTGGGCCAAGCTCCATAGGTTGTCCGGGCTTGCATGAGGTCTGTCGTGGATCGTCTCTGGCCGGAAGGACCAAGGCCGAATAGTTATTTTGGTCTTGTGCAACAATTCCTTGGTGTTGTGCCGCATATTGACGCTATAAAGAGGTCGGCGTGCATAGAGGGTGTGCGGATGGCTCTTGCCCGTGTCAAGACATACTGGGCGGAGATGGAGGCCACCACGATTGCAACCCAGAATTCGGCCGTAGGCCAGGTTTCTGTCGAGCACTATTTTGAAGAAGTCCTGGAAGGTGCTCGTTTGATAGAGGCTCAGTGCTCGAAGAGTGTCATGTTCTAGTGACATGTATCTCGATTGTAATAACAATGCTATTTGAATTATAAAGGCTGTGTTTATACTTTTGCCTGAAAGTATTATAGTGCCTCCTTTGCGGCCGTTTATGTATATATGTATATAACCTGAAAGTTTCCAGTCGTCGGCTTCAGCCCCCACGCATATAATGCAGGGGTGTTCGCAAGAGCGCGTGTTCACACTTGATCCAACATCTTGGTCCATTAAGGAGGTGGTAGTGCGGCGAACGAGGCAATCAGACTATATTGCTTTAACACTTTCGCTTAACCATAGGAGTTTGACAGTGGGGCTACTATATAGCCCCTGGTACTTCCGCGCTCATCCGAGTACGGGGCGCGTACATACATGACTGGGAAAACCGGCCCTTCGTCAATGCGGAGGAATCCCGAAGATTCCACTAAGTCATCGAGTGGTTGACCAGTCTCGCGCTTTATCATGACAGTCAGTTTTCGGCTTTCTCTACTGAGGTGCTCATCCAGATGAACCAGGGCACAATCGCAGTAGTTCTCCCGGTGCCACCTTAGCTGATAGAGCGGAACGTAAGGTAGCAAAACGCGGGAGCCGGGCAAACCCAACATTTGACCAAAGACATGATTCGGAGCTGATGCATATAAGGCCAAACTCGCGACGCCGAACACTCCCGAAGGTATTCGGTCTTTATAACATATACCGGGCTGAGTAACGCCCTTGATAATGAACCCCGAGTGTCCAGGTACGTGCATTATTCTGACATGGCGAAATGCCAATAACGTCAGCATCCTTCTCGGTTATAGTGAGTATCCGGAGGATGTGAAGCAACAAAAGACAGTAAAAAAGGTTTACACAGGGTCTTAATCTAAAAAGAAACCTTTGAGCGGGGCCCTGCTGCATGTCTGCGCCTGTGTCTCCGTTGTGCCGTATCCTGGAAGGGTGTAGCATGATTATCATCTGTAAAAGAGAAGAACTTAGGTGAAAGTTGTCGTGCGAAAAATTGGTTATTCTCAATAATCCATTAAAATTCAAGATAAGTAAGGTCGGGCCGAACTAGTGCTTTTTACATGCGGGAAGCCCCTGGTACCGCCTATGGGGGTATATCCATCGAACCAATCTCAGGTTTATCTAAGCTGTTACAGCTAGTGATGCGCCGGACTCGTGTAGCCGTGCCCGCGGTCTTGACGACCGATCATTTATTCTAGTTGGAGAGGCCGTTTAGTGTTCGGCTACTAAAGCCACCGCGCGTTCTTCCGCATGTAAGGAACGCTCAACATTTCCGCTAACTGTGATGATGCCACGTGGACCGGGCATCTTAAGCTTAAGAGAAGCGTAATGCGGTACTGCATTAAAATGAGCAAACGCTGCTCTTCCGAGTAGTGCTTGATAGCCGCTTCGGAATGGAGCGATGTCGAAGGTTAACTTTTCACTTCGGAAGTTGTCGGGAGAACCGAATACAACCTCTAGTACTAGAGAGCCCGTACAGCGGGCCTCTGTGCCTGGTATTACTCCTTTAAAGGTAGTATTGTTTTGGCTGATTCTTATCGGGTCTATCCCCATTTTGCGGACTGTGTCCTAATATATCAGATTAAGACCACTGCCGCCGTCCATGAGGATTTGGGTGAGATGGTATCCGCCGATAATTGGGTCTAGCACCAAGGCAGCCAATCCTCCGTGTTGGATACTTGTCAGGTCATCCGTGCGATCAAAAGCGATCGGGCAGGCCGACCAAGGGTTGAACTTAGGGGTGACGGGCTCTACGGCGCATATGTCTCGGAGTGCATGTTTGCTCCTTCTTTTTGTTACGTGAATCATGTTCACTGTTTTGACCTCTGGTGGGAATTTTTTCTGTCCCCCAGTGTTTTGCTGGCGAGGCTCATCCTCGTCTTCACTTGGTGTATCCCTCCCCTTGTGTTCGGCGTTTAGCTTGTCGGCCTGCTTGAAGACCCAGCATTCTCTGTGGGTGTGATTTGCAGGTTTATCGGAGGTGCCATGAATCTGACATAATTTGTCTAGAATCTTGTTTAGGCTGGACGGTCCATCTCTGTTGCCTTTGAAAGGCTTTTTCCGCTGACCGGGTCGAGAGCCCCTAAATACGGCGTTTACCGCCATGTTGTCTGGGCTGTCTTCGTTATTTCGACGCTTGCTTTTACTGCGTCGTGGTTTTCCATTGCCGTCCCTGACTTCATATGTGCCTGGGTCGCTGGTGCTACTAAGGACCAGCCAGCTATCTTCGCCCGCGCAAAAGCGGGTCATGAGGCTTGTTAGGGCTGCCATTGTCCTTGGCTTTTCTTGGCCGAGGTGTCTGGCGAGCCATTCGTCTCGGACGCCGTGTTTGAAAGCTGCTAAGGCTTCAGCGTCCGGGCAATCGACGATTTGATTCTTCTTAGTAAGAAATCTGTTCCAAAGCTTTCGGGCGGACTCTCCGGGCTGTTGAATTATATGACTTAAATCGTCTGCGTCCAGAGGTCGGACATAGGTCCCTTGAAAGTTAGCCCTAAAAGCATCCTCATGCTCCTCCCAACTTCCAATTGAATTTTCAGGGAGGCTCTTCACCTAGTGCCGAGCTGGTCCCTTCAACTTGAGGGGCAAATATTTGATGGCGTGGAGGTCATCTCCGCGAGCCATATGGATGTGAAGGATAAAGTCCTCAATCCAGACCCCAGGGTCTGTTGTTCCGTCGTATGCCTCTATGTTCACGGGTTTGAATCCCTCTAGGAATTCATGATCCAGTACCTCATCGGTGAAGCATAGGGGGTGTGCGGCACCCCTGCATTTGGATATGTCGTGGCGTTCTGACGGTTGCAGTGTTTGCTTTTGATTCTGCGCTGGAGCGCGCTTCCTAGATCCGTAGATGGATCTGGTCATGCCGGCTTTTTGATGCAAGTCCTCACGTGAATCGTGTGCTGACTTATGTGCTGCCTCGTTAGCTGCTCTATCGCGGCCACGAGGTGGTCGATCCAACCGGTCGGCCGTTTTATTCTTCGGTTGTGTAGGCTCTAAGGCCTCGTCATCGAATTCAGGCAGTAGCTTGCGCTTTGGGTAACTCTTTCTGTGGCGACTGCCATCGTACTTTTCAGCAGTGTCCAGCACTTTGTTCCATCTACTGATGAGTGTATTTTGTGCGGTCTTAAGCCTTTGTTTCTGCTTCTTGAGACTCCTCGCGGTGGCAATAAGCCTTCTGTGGAGGTTCTCTTATTCCAAGTTCCTTTCTGGGATGATATGTATATCGTCATCCGGACTACTCTCCTCTCCAGAGACAGGTTGATGATTTCTACCCTTAGCGTCGCTGTGGTCGGACAGTGGCTCCGTACTGTGTTCGCCGTCCGCTGGCTCGTCCTGCTCTGTTGCCTTGGAATCGGCTGCTACCTCTTGAGCACTGCGTTGGTTTTCCCTTGAAGAGGAAAGGGTGATGAAGCAAAGTAGCGTAAGTATTTCCCTCAGTTTTTGAGAACCAAGGTATCAATCCAGTAGGAGGCTACGCGCGAGTCCCTCGCTCCTACACAAAACAAATAAATCCTCGCAACCAACGCGATAAGGGTTGTCAATCCCTACACGGTCACTTACGAGAGTGAGATTTGATAGATATGAGAGGATAATATTTTTGGTATTTTTATGATAAAGATGCAAAGTAAAATAAAGGCAAAGTAAAAAGCAAAGGAAATAACTATGTGTTGGAAGATTTATATGATGAAGATAGACCCGGGGGCCATAGGTTTCACTAGTGGCTTCTCTCGAGAGCATAAGTATTTTACGGTGGGTGAACAAATTACTATTGAGCAATTGACAGAATTGAGCATAGTTATGAGAATATCTAGGTATGATCATGTATATAGGCATCATGTCCGAGACAAGTAGACCGACTCCTGCCTGCATCTACTACTATTACTCCACACATCGACCGCTATCCAGCATGCATCTAGAGTATTAAGTTCATAAGAACAGAGTAACGCCTTAAGCAAGATGACATGATGTAGAGGGCTAAATTCATGCAATATGATAAAAAACCCATCTTGTTATCCTCGATGGCAACAATATAATACGTGCCTTGCTGCCCCTACTGTCATTGGGAAAGGACACCACAAGATTGAACCCAAAGCTAAGCACTTCTCCCATTGCAAGAAATATCAATCTAGTAGGCCAAACCAAACTGATAATTCGAAGAGACTTGCAAAGATAACCAATCATACATAAAAGATTTCAGAAGATTCAAATATTTTTCATAGATAAACTTGATCATAAACCCACAATTCATCGGTATCAACAAACACACCGCAAAAGAAGATTACATCGAATAGATCTCCACGAGAGAGGGGGAGAACATTGTATTGAGATCCAAAAAGAGAGAAGAAGCCATCTAGCTACTAACTATGGACCCGAAGGTCTGAGGTAAACTACTCACACTTCATCGGAGAGGCTATGGTGTTGATGTAGAAGCCCTCCGTGATCGATGCCCCCTCCGGCGGAGCTCCGAAACAGGCCCCAAGATAGGATCTCGTGGGTACAGAAGGTTGCGGCGGTGGAACTAGGTTTTTGGCTCAGTATCTGATCGTTTGGGGGTACGTAGGTATATATAGGAGGAAGGAGTACATCGGTGGAGCAACATGGGGCCCATGAGGGTGGAGGGCGCGCCTGGGGGGGTAGGCGCGCCCTCCTACCTCATGGCTTCCTCGAAGCTTCCTTGACTTAGGGTCCAAGTCTCCTGGATCATGTTCGTTCCAAAAATCACGTTCCCGAAGGTTTCATTCCGTTTGGACTCCGTTTGATATTCTTTTTCTTCGAAACTCTGAAATAGGCAAAAACAGCAATTCTGGGCTGGGCCTCCGGTTAATAGGTTAGTCCCAAAAATAATATAAAAGTGAATAATAAAGCCCAATAATGTCCAAAACAGAAGATAATATAGCATGGAGCAATCAAAAATTATAGATACGTTGGAGACGTATCAAGCATCCCCAAGCTTAATTCCTTCTCGTCCTCGAGTAGGTAAATGATAAAAACAGAATTTTTGATGCAGAATGCTACTAGGCATAATTTCAATGTAATTCTTTTTACTTGTGGTATGAATATTCAGATCCAAAAGATTCAAGACAAAAGTTTAAAATTGACATAAAAATAATAATACTTCAAGCATACTAACTTAGCAATTATGCCTTCTCAGAATAACATGGCCAAAGAAAGTTCATCCCTACAAAATCGTATAGTTTAGTCATGCTCCATTTTCGTCACACAAGAATGCTCTCATCATGCACAACCCCGATGACAAGCCAAGAAATTGTTTCATACTTAGTAATCTCAAACTTTGTAAACCTTCACGCAATACATGAGCGTGAGCCTTGGATATAGCACTATGGGTGGAATAGAATATGATGATGGGGGTTATGTGGAGAAGACAAATGAGGATAAAGTCTCACATCAACGAGGCTAATCAATGAGCTATGGAGATGCCCATCGATTGATGTTAATGCAAGGAGTAGGGATTGCCATGCAACGGATGCACTAGAGCTATAAATATATGAAAGCTCAACAAAAGAAACTAAGTGTGTGTGCATCCAACTTGCTTGCTCACGAAGACCTAGGGCACTTGAGGAGGCCCATTGTTGGAATATACAAGCCAAGTTCTATAATGAAAAATTCCCACTAGTATATGAAAGTGACAAAACAAGAGACTCTCTATCATGAAGATTATGGTGCTACTTTGAAGCACAAGTGTGGAAAAAAGGATAGTAGCATTGTCCCTTTTTATTTATTTTTTTGGGCCTTCTTTTTTTGCCTTTTTTGGGACAATGCTCTATTAAATGATGATCATCACACTTCTATTTATTTACAACTCAATGATTACAACTTGATACTAGAACAAAGTATGACTCTATATGAATGCCTCCGGCGGTGTACCGGGATGCAATGAACCAAGAGTGACATGTATGAAAGAATTATGAACGGTGGCTTTGCCACAAATACTATGTCAACTACATGATCATGCAAAGCAATATGACAATGATGAACGTGTCATGATGAACGGAACGGTGGAAAGTTGCATGGCAATATATCTCGGAATGGCTATGGAAATGCCATAATAGGTAGGTATGGTGGCTGTTTTGAGGAAGAAATAAGGAGGTTTATGTGTGAAAGAGCGTATCATATCACGGGGTTTGGATGCACCGGCAAAGTTTGCACCAACTCTCAATGTGAAAAAGGGCAATGCACGGTACCGAAGAGGCTAGCAATGATGGAAAGGTGAGAGTGCGTATAATCCATGGACTCAACATTAGTCATAAAGAACTCACATACTTATTGCAAAAATCTACAAGTTATCAAAAACCAAGCATTACGCGCATGCTCCTAGGGGGATAGATTGGTAGGAAAAGACCATCGCTCGTCCCCGACCGCCACTCATAAGGAGGACAATCAAAGAACACCTCATGTTTCAAATTTGTTACATAACGTTTACCATACGTGCATGCTACGGGACTTGCAAACTTCAACACAAGTATTTCTCAAATTCACAATTACTCAACTAGCACAACTTTAATATTACTACCTCCATCTCTCAAAACAATCATCAAGCACCAAACTTCTCTTAGTATTCAACACACTCATAAGGAAGTTTTTACAAATCTTGAATACCTAGCATATTAGGATTATTTAAGAAAATTACCATGCTATTTAAGACTCTCAAAATAATCTAAGTGAAGCATGAGAGATCAATAGTTTCTATAAAACAAATCCACCACCGTGCTCTAAAATATATAAGTGAAGCACTAGAGCAAAACTATATAACTCAAAAGATATAAGTGAAGCACATAGAGTATTCTAATAATTTCCGAATCATGTGTGTCTCTCTCAAAAGGTGTGTACAGCAAGGATGATTGTGGTAAACTAAAAAGAAAAGACTCAAATCATACAAGACGCTCCAAGCAAAACACATATCATGTGGTGAATAAAAATATAGCTCCAAGTAAAGTTACCGATGGAAGTAGACGAAAGAGGGGATGCCTTTCGGGGCATCCCCAAGCTTTGCCTTTTTGGTGTCCTTAGATTATCTTGGGGGTTCCATGGGCATCCCCAAGCTTAGGCTCTTGCCACTCCTTGTTCCATAATCCATCAAATCTTTCACCCAAAACTTGAAAACTTCACAACACAAAACTCAGCAGAAAATCTCGTGAGCTCCTTTAGCAAAAGAAAACAAAAGACCACTTCAAGGTACTGTAATGAACTCATTCTTTATTTATATTGGTGTTAAACCTACTGTATTACAACTTCTCTATGGTTTATAAACTCTTTTACTAGCCATAGATTCATCAAAATAAGCAAACAACACACGTAAAACAGAATCTGTCAAAAACAGAACAGTCTGTAGTAATCTGTAACTAACGCAAACTTCTGGAACTCCAAAACATCAGCCAAAATAGGAAGACCTAGAAAATTTGTTTATTGATCAGAAGCAATTGGAATCAGTATTTTATCACGTTCTGGTGATTTTTAACAATTATTTTCGTGAACAGAAAGTTTCTGGAAATTTCTGCAAGATCAAATAACTATCATCCAAGAAGATCCTATAGGTTTAACTTGGCACAAACACTAATTAAAACATAAAAACACATCTAACCAGAGGCTAGATCAAATATTTATTCCTAAACAGAAGCAAAAAGCAAAAAACTAAAAATAAAATTGGGTTGCCTCCCAACAAGCGCTATCGTTTAACGCCCCTAGCTAGGCATAAAAGCAAGGATAGATCTAGGTATTGCCATCTTTGGTAGGCAATCCATAAGTGGCTCTCATAATAGATTCATAAGGTAATTTAACTTTCTTCCTAGGGAAGTGTTCCATGCCTTTCTTTAATGGAAACTGGAATCTAATATTCCCTTCCTTCATATCAATATTTGCACCAATCGTTCTAAGGAAAGGTCTACCAAGAATAATAGGACATGAAGGATTGCAATCTATATCAAGAACGATAAAATCTACGGGCACATAGTTCCTATTTGCAACAATAAGAACATCATTAATTCTTCCCATAGGTTTCTTAATAGTGGAATCCGCAAGGTGCAAGTTTAAAGAGCAGTCATCAAAATCACGGAAACCTAGCAAATCGCACAAAGTTTTTGGAATCGTGGAAACACTAGCACCCAAATCACACAAAGCATATCATTCATGATCTTTAATCTTAATTTTAATAGTAGGTTCCCACTCATCATAAAGTTTTCTAGGGATAGAGACTTCCAACTCAAGCTTTTCTTCATAAGATTGCATCAAAGCATCAACGATATGTTTGGTAAAAGCTTTATTTTGACTATAAGCATGAGGAGAATTTAGCACGGATTGCAACAAGGAAATACAATCTATCAAAGAGCAACTATCATAATTAAATTCCTTGAAATCCAAGATAGTGGGTTTATTAATATCTAGGGTTTTGATTTCTTCAATCCCACTTTTGTCAAATTTAGCATCAAGATCTAAAAACTCCGAATTTGTGGAACGCCTTCTAGGTAAAGGTGGATCATATTCATTCCCATCATTATCAAGATTCATATTGGAAAACAAAGATTTAATAGGGGACACATCAATAAATTTTAGATCTTCATCTTTATTTTCATAGAAATTTGAAGAACACGCTTTCATAAAGCAATCTTTCTTAGCACGCATCCTAGCGGTTCTTTCTTTGCACTCATCAATGGAAATTATCATGGCTTTGAGAGACTCATTGATATCACGCTTAGGAGGAATAGATCTAAGCTTTAAAGAATCAACATCAAGAGAAATTCTATCAACGTTCCTAGCCAATTCATCAACTTTAAGCAATTTCTCTTCAAGCAAAGCATTGAAATTCTTTTGCGAATTCATAAATTCCTTAACACTAGTCTCAAATTCAGAGGGCATCTTATTAAAACTTCCATAAGAATTGTTGTAGGAATTACCATAATTATTAGAGGAATTGCTAGGATAAGGCCTAGGATTAAAGTTTCCTCTATACGCGTTGTTACCAAAATTATTCCTACCAACAAAATTCACATCCATAGATTCATTATTATTCTCAATCAAAGTAGACAAAGGCATATCATTAGGATCAGAAGAAACACTCTTACTAGCAAATAATTTCATAAGTTCATCCATCTTTCCACTCAAAACATTAATTTCTTCTATCGCATGCACTTTTTTATTAGTAGATCTTTCAGTGTGCCATTGAGAATAATTAACCATAATATTATCTAGGAGTTTAGTAGCTTCTCCTAAGGTGATTTCCATAAAAGTGCCTCCCACAATTTGATTGTAATTCAATTCATGACGATCATACGTAGAAAGTTCATATTCTTCAGTCGCGGTCGAATCTAAAAGATTTCTAGAAGCAAAATTCAATCCGGCATAAACTTTTTGTATAATCATCCACAAATTCAAACCATGAGTGGGGCAATTACGTATCATTAATTTCATCCTATCCCAAGCTTGTGCAACATGTTCATGATCAAGTTGCTTAAAATTCATAATATCGTTTCTAAGAGAGATGATCTTAGCGGGAGGAAAATACTTAGAGATAAAAGCATCTTTGCACTTATTCCAAGAATCAATACTATTTTTAGGCAAAGACGAAAACCAAGCTTTAGCACGATCTTTAAGCGAAAAAGGAAATAGCTTCAATTTAACAATATCACTGTCAATATCTTTCTTCTTTTGCATATCACACAAATCAACTAAGCTATTTAGATGAGTAGCGGCATCTTCACTAGGAAGGCCGGCGAATTGATCTTTCATGACAAGATTCAACAAAGCAGCATTGATTTCACAAGATTCAGTATCGGTAAGAGGAGCAATCGGAGTGCTAAGGAAATCATTATTGTTGATATTAGTGAAGTCACATAATTTGGTATTATCTTGAGCCATCGTGACAAACAAGCAATCCAACACACGAGCAACGAGAAACAAGCGAAAAAGAGGCGAACGGAAAAGAGAGGGCGAATAAAACGGCAAGGGTGAAGTGGGGGAGAGGAAAACGAAAGGCAAATGGCAAATAATGTAATGCGGGAGATAAGGGTTTGTGATGGGTACTTGGTATATTGACTTTTGCATAGACCTCCTCGGCAACGGCGCCAGAAATCCTTCTTGCTACCTCTTTAGCACTGCGTTGGTTTTCCCTTGAAGAGGAAAGGGTGATGCAGCAAAGTAGCGTAAGTATTTCCCTCAGTTTTTGAGAACCAAGGTATCAATCCAGTAGAAGGCTATGCGCAAGTCCCTCGCTCCTACACAAAACAAATAAATCCTCGCAACCAACATGATAAGGGGTTGTCAATCCCTACACGGTCACTTACGAGAGTGAGATCTGATAGATATGATAGGATAATATTTTTGGTATTTTTATGATAAAGATGCAAAGTAAAATAAAGGCAAAGTAAAAAAGCAAAGGAAATAACTAAGTGTTGGAAGATTTATATGATGAAGATAGACCCGGGGGCCATAGGTTTCACTAGTGGCTTCTCTCGAGAGCATAAGTATTTTACGGTGGATGAACAAATTACTATTGAGCAATTGACAGAATTGAGCATAGTTATGAGAATATCTAGGTATGATCATGTATATAGGCATCACGTCCGAGACAAGTAGACCGACTCCTGCCTGCATCTACTACTATTACTCCACACATCGACCGCTATCCAGCATGCATCTAGAGTATTAAGTTCATAGGAACAGAGTAACGCCTTAAGCAAGATGACATGATGTAGAGGGATAAATTCATGCAATATGATAAAAAAACCATCTTGTTATCCTCGATGGCAACAATACAATACGTGCCTTGCTGCCCCTACTGTCACTGGGAAAGGACACCACAAGATTGAACCCAAAGCTAAGCACTTCTCCCATTGCAAGAAATATCAATCTAGTAGGCCAAACCAAACTGATAATTCAAAGAGACTTGCAAAGATAACCAATCATACATAAAAGAATTCAGAAGATTCAAATATTTTTCATAGATAAACTTGATCATAAACCCACAATTCGTAGGTCTCAACAAACACACCGCAAAAGAAGATTACATCGAATAGATCTCCACGAGAGAGGGGGAGAACATTGTATTGAGATCCAAAAAGAGAGAAGAAGCCATCTAGCTACTAACTATGGACCCAAAGGTCTGAGGTAAACTACTCACACTTCATCGGAGAGGCTATGGTGTTGATGTAGAAGCCCTCCGTGATCGATGCCCCCTCCGGCGGAGCTCCGGAACAGGCCCCAAGATGGGATCTCGTGGGTACAGAAGGTTGCGGCGGTGGAACTAGGTTTTTGGCTCCGTATCTGATCGTTTGGGGGTACATAGGTATATATAGGAGGAAGGAGTACATCGGTGGAGCAACGTGGGGTCCATGAGGGTAGAGGGCGCGCCTGGGGGGTAGGCGCGCCCTCCTACCTCATGGCTTCCTCGAAGCTTCCTTGACTTAGGGTCCAAGTCTCCTGGATCATGTTCGTTCCAAAAATCACGTTCCCGAAGGTTTCATTCCGTTTGGACTCCGTTTGATATTCTTTTTCTGCGAAACTCTGAAATAGGCAAAAAACAGCAATTCTGGGCTGGGCCTCCGGTTAATAGGCTAGTCCAAAAAATAATATAAAAGTGAATAATAAAGCCCAATAATGTCCAAAACAGAAGATAATATAGCATGGAGCAATCAAAAATTATAGATACGTTGGAGACGTATCATCGGCCGGGGTCTCATTCTTTCTTGTGCTGTTATCGCTGTTTTTGCCGAGGCGGGATTTGGAGCGGCGTCTATGTCGTCGCTTTGGTTGCTTCTCGAGGGGGTTATCCTTCGCTGCCTCCTCCCGTTCCTCATCATTGTCTTCTTTGGGTGTATCCACCATGTATATATCATGTGATGAAGTGGCTGTCCAGCGCCCTATGGGCGATGGCTCCTGTTCGTCTCCTGCATCGTCGTCCATTCCGTCGATGTCTTCGGAGCCGAAGTCGAGCATGTCGGTTAAATCGTCGACAGTGGCTACCAAGTGGGTGGTGGGTGGGGAGCGAATTTCTTCATTGTCCATATCCCAATCTAGCCGGAAATAGTTCGGCCAAGGGTGTCCTGACAGGGAGAGAGACCTCAACGAGTTTAACACATCGCCAAAGGGCGAGTGCTGAAAGATATCCGCGGAGGTAAACTCCATGATCGGTGCCCAATCAGATTCGATAGGCACGGACGCATGCGGCTCGGAGCCCGTGGCCGGGGATGAATCCAACGGTTCGGCAACACGGGTCTCGTAGGAGGTGAAGTCAGTATTCGGCCCTATCGCCATTGAGTGTGCGGCCTCCAAGGCGGGGTCCATCCACCCGTCCTCGGATGACGCGATCTGCTCCGGTTTGAGGGCCGGAGTAGTCACAGGTGTGATCTCCCGAGCATTGTCCGACGGCAGAGCTAAATCGTGCTCGTCGTGACTGTGCGGCGCACCTGACATGGGCTCGAATCCGTCAAAGATCAAGTCTCCGCGGATGTCGGCAGTATACTTCAAGTTTCCAAATCTGACCTGATGGCCAGGGGCGTAGCTTTCGATCTGCTCCAGATGGCCAAGCGAGTTGGCCCGCAGTACGAAGCCGCCGAATACGAAGATCTGTCCGGGGAGGAAAACCTCACCCTGGATCGCATCATTGCCGATGATCGAAGGGGCCATCTAGCCTTACGGTGATGGCACAGTGGAACTCTCCATGAAAGCACCAATGTCGGTGTCAAAACCGGCGGATCTCGGGTAGGGGGTCCCAAACTATGCGTCTAAGGCGGATGGTAACAGGTGGCGGGGGACACGATGTTGACCCAGGTTCGGGCCCTCTCGATGGAGGTAATACCCTACTTCCTGCTTGTTGATCTTGATGATATGAGTATTACAAGAGTTGATCTACCACGAGATCATAGAGGCTAAACCCTAGAAGCTAGCCTATGGTATGATTGTTGTTGTCCTACGGACTAAACCCTCCAGTTTATATAGACACCGGAGGGGGCTAGGGTTACACAGAGTCGGTTACAAGGGAGGAGATCTACATATCTGTATTGCCAAGCTTGCCTTCCACGCCAAGGAGAGTCCCATCCGGACACGGGATGAAGTCTTCAATCTTGTATCTTCATAGTCCAATAGTCTGGCTAAAGTATATAGTCCGGCTGTCCGAGGACCCCCTAATCCAGGACTCCCTCAGTGACAGGGAGGCGGATCTGCCCCAGAGAGTGGGCAGCTCCACCACCCACTCCCGTCAAGGGCTTGCTGAGGCCGAGCCGCTCGAGTGGCACATGAAGAAGGCTGAAGGCTTCTACGAAGAGCAAGTTGAGGTCGGTGCCGCCGTCGATGAGGGTCTTGGTAACGGCCATGTTGCAAATGGTGGGTGTGCAGAGCATCGGGAGCATCCCGGAGCCGGCGGTGGAGTTGGGGTGGTCTTCCGAGCCGAAGGTGAGGTCGGCCTCCGGCGCAGCCCAACCCGGCGGAGCCCCTGGGCGCTTGGAGGCTGCCCCAATCTGACGGAAGAAAGGTTTGACGTGGCGATCTGAAGGCGGTGCTTGGGAGCCAGACAGCAGTGCCGCGACTGCGTGGTGCGCCGGCACCGCGAAGCGCGCGGTGAAGAGGTTGCGGAGTTCCCCCCAGGATGTCACCGTGGATCCCGGGAGGTTGAGCAGCCAGGCGCGCGGCTCGCCGGCGAGGGCCATGGGGAACCAGTTGGCCATGATCTTGTCGTCGCCTCCGGCTTCGAGGACGGCCTCCTCGTACACCAACAGGAACGGCGCGGGTCTGCTGCGCCGTCGTAACGCGGCGGCATATCCGGCTTGAACTTGGTCGGCCACTGCACTCGCCGCAGGGCGGGGGCCAGGGCTCGGTACCCAGACTCCCTGCTGCTGGTGTCGGCCGCAGAGGTGGGTGGCGGGGCACCTGCCATGGGAGCGTAGTGCGGCGGTACGGGGTGCAGGTTGGTGGAGAGGAGCCCCGGCGCACCCCTACCCGGCGTGCCAAATGTCGGATGTGGGGTTCCGGCAAACCTTTAAGGTTCGAACACTGGGGTGCGCGCGAAGTCTTTCCCTCCTACCGATCTACGCCCTAGCTCACTAAGATCTCGCGGACGAACTCGACGAACTCGCAACACAGAAAGACACGAGGTTTATACTGGTTCGGGCCACCGTTGTGGTGTAATACCCTACTCCAGTGTGGTGGTGGTGGATTGCCTCTAGGGCTGATGATGAACAGTACAAGGGAAGAACAGCCTCCTGAGGTTGAGGTGTTCTTGTGAGTAGGCTCTCGATCGGGTTGGATCAAGCTAAGATGAGATCAGATCCCCCTCCCTACTATGGTGGCTAGCTCTACTTATATAGGCCCTGGTCCTCTACCCAGATATCGAGCGGGAAGGGAGCCAACAACGGCAGGCAAATTTAAAGGGGGACAGCTAGTACAAGCTATCCTGACAAAAGTGGTCTTCGCCTGCGAAAAGCTCTGGTGGTGACGCTGCCTTGGGCTCCACGATGACCGCCGTCTTGCCGTCCTTCTGGTCTTGGTCTCATTGCACCAATATAGCAACCTTTGCCTGATGCCTCGGTACTCCTCGCCTGCGCTGGCCTCCTTAGCACCAAAGAGGAAATAAGGACGCCGCGCGCGCTTGCGCCCGCCTGATGTCGTGCGTCATGGCTCACGTCACGAGGGCCTCGTGAGGTTTGCCCCGCCTTGATATCTCTGCTCCTCGTGAGCGCCTGCCAAGGACACTCCAGAGGAGGTCTTGCGTCGTCCGCCTCGCGAGGCTTGGACCCTCGCGAGGGTCTTGGATGCTTTGTTGATGAAGATGGGCCGTACGGCCTACTGGCTTAACCGCGCTGTGGGCCGCAGGCAGGCAAGTCTGGGGACCCCCGTTCCCAGAACGCCGACAGTCACCTCCATAAATGAGAAACATATCCTTAGTCCTTTTCGGGTATTTCAGGATGTTCTTGACCGCTGTCCAGTGATCCACTCCTGGATTACTTTGGTACCTCCCTGCTAAACTAATAGCAAGGCACACATCAGGTCTGGTACACAGCATTGCATACATGATAGAGCCTATGGCTGAAGCATAGGGAACACCTTTCATTTTCTCTCTATCTTCTGCAGTGGTCGGGCATTGAGTCAGACTAAACTTCACACCTTGTAATACAAGCAAGAACCCTTTCTTTGCTTGATCCATTTTGAAGTTCTTCAAAACTTTATCAAGGTATGTGCTTTGTGAAAGTCCAATTAAGCGTCTTGATCTATCTCTATAGATCTTGATGCCCAATATATAAGCAGCTTCACCGAGGTCTTTCATTGAAAAACTCTTGTTCAAGTATCCTTTTATGCTATCCAGAAATTCTATATCATTTCCAATCAACAATATGTCATCCACATATAATATTAGAAATGCTACAGAGCTCCCACTCACTTTCTTGTAAATACATGCTTCTCCAAAAGTCTGTATAAAACCATATGCTTGGATCACACTATCAAAACGTTTATTCCAACTCCGAGATGCTTGAACTAGTACATAAATGGATCGCTGGAGTTTGCACACTTTGTTAGCATCCTTTGGATCGTTAAAACCTTCAAGTTGCATCATATACAACTCTTCTTCCAGAAATCCATTTAGGAATGCAGTCTTTACATCCATTTGCCAAATTTCATAATCATAAAATGCAGCAATTGCTAACATGATTCAGATGGACTTAAGCATCGCTACGGGTGAGAAGGTCTCATCGTAGTCAACTCCTTGAACTTATCGAAAACCTTTCGCAACAAGTCGAGCTTTGTAGACAGTAACATTACCGTCGGCGTCAGTCTTCTTCTTGAAGATTCATTTATTCTTGATGGCTTGCCGATCATCGGGCAAGTCAACCAAAGTCCACACTTTGTTCTCATACAAGGATCCCATCTCAGATTTCATGGCCTCAAGCCATTTCGCGGAATCTGGGCTCATCATCGCTTCCTCATAGTTTGTAGGTTCGTCATGGTCAAGTAACATGACCTCCAGAACAGGATTACCATACCACTCTGGTGCGGATCTTACTCTGGTTGACCTACGAGGTTCTGAAGTTATATGATCATCATCATTAGCTTCCTCACTAATTGGTGTAGGAGTCACAGGAACAGAATTTTGTGATGAACTACTTTCCAATAAGGGAGCAGGTACAGTTACCTCATCAATTTCTACTTTCCTCCCGCTCACTTCTTTCGAGAGAAACTCCTTCTCTAGAAAGGATCCATTCTTAGCAACGAATGTCTTGCCTTCGGATCTGTGATAGAAGGTGTACCCAACAGTCTCCTTTGGGCATCCTATGAAGACACATTTCTTCGATTTGGGTTCAAGCTTATCAGGTTGAAGCTTTTTCACATAAGCATCGCAGCCCCAAACTTTAAGAAACGACAACTTTGGTTTCTTGCCAAACCACAATTCATAAGGTGTCGTCTCAATGGATTTAGCTGGTGCCCTATTTAACGTGAATGTAGCCGTCACTAAAGCATAACCCCAAAACGATAGCGGTAAATCAGTAAGAGACATCATAGATCGCACCATATCTAGTAAAGTACGATTACGACGTTCGGACACACCATTACGCTGTGGTGTTCCGGGTGGCGTAAGTTGCGAAACTATTCCGCATTGTTTCAAATGAAGACCAAACTCGTAACTCAAATATTCTCCTCCATGATCAGATCATAGAAACTTTATTTTCTTGTTACGATAATTTTCCACTTCACTATGAAATTCTTTGAACTTTTCAAATGTTTCAGACTTATGTTTCATCAAGTAGATATACCCATATCTTCTCAAATCATCTGTGAAGGTGAGAAAATAATGATACCCCCAGCGAACTTCAACATTCATTGGACCACATACATCAGTATGTATGATTTCCAACAAATCTGTTGCTCGCTCCATTGTTCCGGAGAACGGAGTTTTAGTCATCTTGCCCATGAGGAACGGTTCGCAAGTACCAAGTGATCCATAATCAAGTGATTCCAAAAGTCCATCGGAATGGAGTTTCTTCATGCGCTTTACACCAATATGACTCAAACGGCGGTGCCACAAATATGTTGCACTATCATTATCAACTCTGCACCTTTTGGCTTCAATATTATGAATATGTGTGTCACTACTATCAAGATTCAACAAAAACAGACCAGTCTCCAAGGGTGCATGACCATAAAAAGATATTACTCATATAAATAGAACAACCATTATTCTCTGATTTAAATGAATAGCCATCTCGCATCAAACAAGATCTAGATATAATGTTCATGCTTAACGCTGGCACCAAATAACAATTATTCAGGTCTAAAACTAATCCCGAAGGTAGATATAGAGGAAGCGTGCCGACCGCGATCACATCGACTTTGGAACCATTTCCCACGTGCATCGTCGCCTCGTCCTTAGCCAACCTTCGCTTAGTCCGTAGTCCCTGTTTTGAGTTGCAAATATTAGCAACAGAACCAGTATCAAATACCCAAGTGCTACTGCGAGCATTAGTAAGGTACACATCAATAACATGTATATCACATATACCTTTGTTCACCTTGCCATCCTTCGTATCCGCCAAATACTTGGGGCAGTTCCGCTTCCAGTGACAAGTCCCTCTGCAGTAGAAGCACTCAGTCTCAGGCTTAGGTCCAGACTTGGGCTTCTTCACTTGAGCAGCAACTTGCTTGTCGTTCTTCTTGAAGTTCCCCTTCTTCCCTTTACCCTTTTTCTTGAAACTGGTGGTCTTGTTGACCATCAACACTTGATGCTCCTTCTTGATTTCTACCTCCGCAGCCTTTAGCATTGCAAAGAGCTCGGGAATTGTCTTATCCATCCCTTGCATATTATAGTTCATCACGAAGCTCTTGTAGCTTGGTGATAGTGATTGAAGAATTCTGTCAATGACACTATCATCAGGAAGATTAACTCCTAGTTGAATCAAGTGATTGTTATACCCAGACATTTTGAGTATATGCTCACTGACAGAACTATTCTCCTCCATCTTGCAGCTGTAGAACTTATTGGAGACTTCATATCTCTCAATCCGGGCATTTGCTTGAAATATTAACTTCAACTCCTGGAACATCTCATATGCTCCATGACGTTCAAAATGTCGTTGAAGTCCCGGTTCTAAGTCGTAAAGCATGGCACACTGAACTATCGAGTAGTCATCAGCTTTGCTCTACCAGACGTTCATAACATCTGGCGTTGCTCCTGCAGTGAGTTTGGCACCCAGCGGTGCTTCCAGGACGTAATTCTTCTGTGTAGCAATGAGGATAATCCTCAAGTTACGGACCCAGTCCGTGTAGTTGCTACCATCATCTTTCAACATAGCTTTCTCTAGGAACGCAATAAAATCCAACGGAACAACAGCACGGGCCATCTATCTACAACAACATAGACATGCAAAATACTATCACGTACCAAGTTCATGATAAATTAAAGTTCAATTAATAAAATTACTTAAGAACTCCCACTTAGATAGACATCCCTCTAATCATCTAAGTGATCACGTGATCCAAATCAACTAAACCATGTTCGATCATCACGTGAGATGGAGTAGTTTTCAATGGTGAACATCACTATGTTGATCATATCTACTATATGATTCATGCTCGACCTTTCAGTCTTAGTGTTCTGAGGCCATATCTACATATGCTAGGCTCGTCAAGTTTAACCCGAGTATTCTGCGTGTGCAAAACTGGCTTGCACCCATTGTATGTGAACGTAGAGCTTATCACACCTGATCATCACGTGGTGTCTCGGCATGACGAACTTTCGCAACGGTGCATACTCAAGGAGAACACTTGTACCTTGAAATTTAGTGAGAGATCATCTTATAATGCTACCATCGAACTAAGCAAAATAAGATGCATAAAGGATAAACATCACATGCAATCAATATAAGTGATATGATATGGCCATCATCATCTTGTGCCTTTGATCTCCATCTCCAAAGCACCGCCATGATCACCATCGTCATGGGCGCGACACGTTGATCTCCATCGTAGCATCATTGTCGTCTCGTCAACTATTGCTTCTACGACTATCGCTACCGCTTAGTGATAAAGTAAAGCAATTACATGGCGATTGCATTTCATACAATAAAGCGGCAACCATATGGCTCCTGCCAGTTGCTGATAACTCTGTTACAAAACATGATCATCTCATACAATAAAATTTAGCATCATGTCTTGACCATATCACATCACAACATGCCCTGCAAAAACAAGTTAGACATCCTCTACTTTGTTGTTGCAAGTTTTACGTGGCTGCTACGGGCTGAGAAAGAACCGTTCTTACCTACGCATCAAAACCACAACGATTTTTCGTCAAGTATTTGTTGTTTTAACCTTCAACAAGGACCGGGCGTGGCCACACTCGATTCAACTAAAGTTGGAGAAACTGACACCCGCCAGCCACCTGTGTGTGAAGCACGTCGGTAGCACCAGTCTTGCGTAAGCGTACGCGTAATGTCGGTCCGAGCCGCTTCATCCAACAATACCGCCGAATCAAAGTATGACATGATGGTAAGCAGTATGACTATTATCACCCACAACTCACTTGTGTTCTACTCGTGCATATAACATCTACGCATAAACCTGGCTCGGATGCCACTGTTGGGTAACGTAGTAATTTCAAAAAAAAATCCTACGCACACGCAAGATCATGGTGATGCATAGCAATGAGAGGGGAGAGTATTGTCTACGTACCCTCGTAGCGTAAGCGAAAGCGTTATGACAATGTGGTTGATGTAGTTGTACGTCTTCACGATCGACCGATCCTAGTACCGAAAGTACGGCACCTCCGCGATCTGCACACGTTCAGCTCGGTGACGTCCCACGAACTCACGATCCAGCAGAGTGTCGAGGGAGAACTTCGTCAGCACGACGGCGTGATGATGGTGATAATGAAGCTACCAGCGCAGGGCTTCACCTAAGCACTGCAACGATATGACCGAGGTGGATTATGGTGGAGGGGGGCACCGCACACGGCTAAGACAATGTCTGTTGTTGTGTTCTAGCGTGCCCCCCTGCCCCCGTATATAAAGTTGCAAGGGGGAGGCCGGCCGGCCCTTGGGGCGTGCCAAGGAGGGGAGGAGTCCTCCTCCTAGTAGGAGTAGGACTCCTCCTTTCCTAGTCCAACTAGGAGGAGGAAGGGGGAAGGAAGGAGAGGGAGAGAGGGAGGGAAAGATGGGGCGCCCCCCCCCCCCTCCTTGTCCAATTCGGACTCCTAAGGGGGGGCAGCCCTATGGCCCCTCCTCTCTCTCTCACAAGGCCCATGTTGGCCCATTAGTCCCCCCGGGGGTTCCGATAACCCCCCGGCACTCCGATAATGATGCCTCCTAAAGAGTAACGAAGGTGTGCGAAGGTAGACCCCCGGAACTCATCTGGTGTCCGAATATAGTCATCCAATATATCAATCTTTATGTCTCGACCATTTCGAGACTCCTCGTCATATCTGTGATCACATCCGGGACTCCGAACTATCTTCGGTACATCAAAACACATAAACTCATAATACCGACCGTCACCGAATGTTTAAGCGTGCGGACCCTACGGGTTCGAGAACTATGTAGACATGACCGAGACACGTCTCCGATCAATAACCAATAGCGGAACCTTGGATGTTCATATTGGCTCCCACATATTCTACGAAGATCTTTATCTGTCAAATCGCATAACAACATACGTTGTTCCCTTTGTCATCGGTATGTTACTTGCCCGAGATTCGATCATCGGTATCTCAATACCTAGTTCAATATCATTACCGACAAGTCTCTTTACTCGTTCCGTAATGCATCATCCCGTAACTAACTCATTAGTCACATTGCTTCAGAGGCTTATAGTGATGTGCATTACCGAGAGGGCCCAGAGATACCTCTTCGACAATCGGAGTGACAAATCCTATTCTCGATCTATGCCAACTCAACAAGTACCTTCGGAGACACCTGTAGAGCACATTTATAATCACCCAGTTACGTTGTGATGTTTGGTAGCACACAAAGTGTTCCTCCGGTATTCGGGAGTTACATAATCTCATAGTCATAGGAACATGTATAAGTCATGAAGAAAGCAATAGCAATATACTAAAAGATCAGGTGCTAAGCTAATGGAATGGGTCAAGTCAATCACATCATTCTCTAATGATGTGATCCCGTTAATCAAATGACAACTCATGTCTATGGCTAGGAAACTTAACCATCTTTGATTCAACGAGCTAGTCAAGTAGGGGCATACTAGTGACACTCTGTTTGTCTATGTATTCACACATGTACTAAGTTTCCGGTTAATACAATTCTAGCATGAATAATAAACATTTATCATGATATGAGGAAATATAAATAACAACTTTATTATTGCCTCTAGGGCATATTGCCTTCACTTCTTGCAAACAATATGTACATTAGCAGGCGATCGTCATGCACATGAGTGTGATGCATATACTTACCTTGTGGTCTTGGGCTGGCTTTGGAAGAGATGAGCTTGAGAAAACAAGGTTAGATAACACAAGAACACTCTAAATAAAGCAAGTTTAGGAGACCACAAGAGTTCCAAGACTGGGATGACATGTAATGAGTGAGTACTTAGTACTCTATTTGGATATGGACATGTCCCCAAAGATTAAAGATATGCAATGAATTCCAAAGATTTTCTTCCCCTAGATATGAACTCTTTCTCCCCATGAATCTGATATTGGATAATGGGAGAAGGTAGGGTAAGAGAAAATCAGAGCAAAAAATATAGCAAGAAATGATACACATAACCATACATTAACATGTCTTTCCCCTCTTAAAGACATGTGACTTCTCTCCGTATTGTTAATAAGCATCTAGAGAAGCTAGCTCTCTCTTCCATGTGATAAGCTTTGATGTGCTCTCTCTCCCCCCTTTGACATCAATTTCTTTTTTTCGATGAAGGGAATATATTAATATCGCAAAGATACCAATTACACTCGGCCTTTGCAACGACGCAATACCCTAATGGCATTGCAGATGCACACAGCCAAAAAAAAGAAGAAGAAAAAGCTAAAAGGGAAGAAAAGCCCCGCTACATAATTCCAGTCCATGCAGCAACAATACAACCACCACTAAAACAACACCTGAAGTTCAAGTTCTCCAAAAGTGACGCCTCAAAGAAGGAAATAGTGCACAAGCGCCGTCGTCACCCGATTGTAGATCATGGGTTTTCACCCCGAAGATAGTCACCGCTCTCAAAACAATGCCTTCAACAAGACCATTGCCAGGCACAACCAATTAAGGCCAGGCCTTGGATTTTCACCCTGAGAGGTAAGACTTTGAACTACACCTGTGCTGCCGCCCCCACTTAAATACCGCTGCTACAAAATCCGAAACTCCAAGCAAGTTCCTCATTGCCATAAAGGCTCCAATCACCATTACTAGTCCTCCGATCTCGACTTCCATAACATTATCCGCCTCTGACTTCACCGTGGAACTAAACATATCCCATGATGGCAACAGACAGCAGAGCTTTGCATCGCTCCCTCCTTAACAAAGAACAAGTGGGCACGACCGAATCCCACCTGATCCAGCAATCTCCAGGCATAACGCGCCCATGGGAGTTCGTCGGCGGAGCCTTCCGGAATCCGACACTCTGACCAGATCAAGAAGGACAGGCGTCAGGCAGATCTTCATCTTGTCACTTGAGGAACCCTAGGACCGCCCCCTTAGATCAGGAAGAAGAGTGCTAGGGGCAAACCACCTAGGCCAGAACCAGCAGCCCCCACGCCGCCCTCCTCTTGTTCCAGAACTGCAGATCGGCTACGTACTTCTGCACAAGCCTCCCAACCGGCTGGATCACAGCCGAGTCATGCAGATCAGCTCCACACAAGCCCCCCAACTGCACCGTCATTGACCAAAGGCCACGGACGACAGATCTAGACGGGAGCCCAAACCCACGACCGGCTGCCGCTGCCCACTGCGATCCGCCTCCACCGAAGGCGACGAGTGAAGAAGCTGTCGCCGGCTGCCGTCTGACCAAGGACGCCGCCCTGGCCGCTGCCATCGGCTACCTCCGATGCGGGTGCCCCAGCCGCCCCAAAGAAGAAGCCGCCGCGTACTGCCGATCCCGGGTGCCTTCGGCACCGGGGTCACCGCCATCACGGTCCACGCCGGCGGCGGCGGCGGCGTGAGAGCCGCCCGGATGCGCTCGAAGCGGCGCGGTTTCTACCCCGGTATCGCCCTGGGGAGCGATACGGGAGCGAGCCTCCTAGAAGGGATCTTCTGGAGCATGAGTCAAACAGGTCTGGTCCTCGAGACACACTACAAAGCAGCATGTAGTTTAAGATGCGAGTAGAGGATAAGAATCATCGAGTGGAGCTGGATAAGGAATGACATTTGTAATGGCAAAAAGTTTTCTCAGCAGTGAAATCGGTAATGCCAATCCATGTTCATCGGCGACACTGAGTTGACAGTGTCAGGGATGATGCATATCGGTCAGACCGGTTTAGTCCGCGTCGGTTGTACCGATGAACTATCTACAAGTAATCCCTATAGGTTGGTCTAGCCGATAGGCAAGAATCGGTGAGTCCAAGTTCAAGATAGTGGAAAAATTTTGTCAACTCAACTCACTTGGCGATCAAAATTCCACAAGGATTTGTAATGAATTCGACGCAGAAAATACAGAGAAAAGCATGCAAAAGGAAAAGAAATCTAGATGAAATCTACATAAGGGGATCAAACAAGCAAGAAACATATGCAAGAGCATGAAGAAGGGGAACGAAGAAAAACTAGAGAACTTCATCTAGAGGAGGTCGGCGACAAAGTCACCTATGTTAGAGTATATTGACTAAGGAGTCAAGTGATGTCGCTTGATCGTAGGTCATACTCATCGTTTAAGCTCAAAACGGGGTTACCATTTTTCGTTTAAGCATTTTGATGTTTTCACATCTTGTTGAGTTTCTTTGACCCATGACTTCGGTTAAAACTTCTCTAAGATGGAATAACATGCCTTGGGTGGTGGTGTTGATCTTGATCATGAAGTCGAACTTGTGTTGGACGCCCAAAGTTGATGTAGTTCATCAAGAGTTGGGAGCACCACTTATAGTTTGAGTTCATCTTCCTACATGGGTTAGTCTTGCAAGGAAGAGCACTTGTGTATCCAAAATGACAATCATGAAACTTGATACCAAATGAAATTTGATATATAGAAATTGTCAAAGGATATGTTGAGTGGATTCATGCTTCCTTGTATTCAACAACCATATAGTAGAAACTTGGTGATGTAGAGATTTCTCAAGATGTGAGTGCCTTGCAATCTCATAGATTTGGGCTCATCCAAGTACCGAAAAGAGTTAGATAACATGCAAGGGTACAAGTATAGATCCAAGACATATGATCATCATTATAAGAGAAGTATCAAGGATTAGTCAAAAAGGCTCATGCCTGGCATGTATCCAAATGGAGTTTTGATAACCCACAAGTATAGGGGATCGCAACAGTTTTCGAGGGTAGAGTATTCAACCCAAATTTATTGATTCGACACAAGGGGAGCCAAAGAATATTCTCAAGTATTAGCAGTTGAGTTGTCAATTCAACCACACCTGGATAACTTAATATCTGCAGCAAAGTATTTAGTAGCAAAGTAATATGGAAGTAACGGTAACGATGGCAAAAGTAACAGTGATAGTTTTGTAGTGATTGTAATAGTGGCAACGGAAAAGTAAATAAGCAAAGAACAATATGCGAAAATCTCGTAGGCATTGGATCGGTGATAGGATTCATCCAACAGTTATAACATAGAGTGACACAGAACTAGCTCCAATTCATCAATGTAATGTAGGCATGTATTCCGAATATAGCCATACGTGCTTATGGAAAAGAACTTGCATGACATCTTTTGTCCTACCCTCCCGTGGCAGCGGGGTCCTAATGGAAACTAAGGGATATTAAGGCCTCCTTTTAATAGAGTACCGGACCAAAGCATTAACACATAGTGAGTACATGAACTCCTCAAACTACAGTCATCGCCGGGAGTGGTCCCAATTATTTTCACATCGGGGTTGCCGGATCATAACACATAGTAGGTGAGTATAGACTTGCAAGATAGGATAAAGAACTCACATATATTCATGAAAATATAATAGGTTCAGATCTGAAATCATGGCACTCGGGCCCTAGTGACAAGCATTAAGCATTGCAAAGTCATAGCAACACCAACCTCAGAACATAGTGGATACTAGGCATCAAACCCTAACAAAACTAACTCAATTACATGATAAATCTCATCCAACCCATCACCGTCCAGCAAGCCTACGATGGAATTACTCACACACGGCGGTGAGCATCATGAAATTGGTGATGGAGGATGGTTGATGATGACGATGGCGACGGATTCCCCTCTCCGGAGCCCCGAACAGACTCCAGATCAGCCCTCCCGAGAGAGTTTAGGGCTTGGCGGCGGCTCCGTATCGTAAAACGCGATGAATCCTTCTCTCTGATTTTTTCTCCCCGAACATGAATATATAGAGTTGGAGTTGAGGTCGGTGGAGCTCCAGGGGGGCCACGAGGTAGGGGGCGCGCCCAGGGGGTAGGCGCACCCCCACCCTCGTGGACAGGGTGTGGGCCCCCTGGCCTTGATTATTTTGCCAATATTTTTTATTAATTCCAAAATAATTCTCCGTTGATTTTCAGGACATTCTGAGAACTTTTATTTCTGCACAAAAATAACACCATGGCAATTCTGCTGAAAACAGCGTCAGTCCGGGTTAGTTCCATTCAAATCATGCAAGTTAGAGTCCAAAACAAGGGCAAAAGTGTTTGGAAAAGTAGATACGACGGAGACGTATCAAGTTTCTACTCCAAGTTTGAGGCATCAATAATGTTCAATACCTCTCAAATGGAAAAATACTTTCTCATCAAGTGGTTTGGTGAATATATCAGCCAATTGCTTGTCGGTTCGAACATGCTTAAGATTGATGTCTCCTTTAGCAACATGATCTCGAATGAAATGATGACGAACTTCAATCTGCTTAGTTCGAGAATGTTGCACGGGATTGTGAGCAATCTTAATAGCACTTTCATTATCGCAAAGCAATGGAACATGTTTCACATATATCCCATAATCCTTAAGGGTTTGGGTCATCCAAAGTAATTGAGCACAACATAATCCGGCGGTAATGTATTCCGCTTCAGCGGTGGATAAGGATACCAAGTTTTGTTTCTTGGAGGACCAAGACACAAGAGATCTACCAAGAAATTGACAAGTACTCGAAGTGGACTTTCTCAACCTTGTCACCGGCATAGTCCGAATCGGAGTAGCCAACAAGATCAAAAGAAGACCTCTTAGGATACCAAATGCCAAAATTAGGTGTATGAATTAAGTATCTCACTATCCTTTTCACAGCCTTAAGATGACATTCTTTAGGGGCCGCTTGATATCGTGCACACATGCACACACTTAGCATAATATCGGGATGGGAGGCACATAGATATAACAATGATCCAATCATAGAGCGGTAAACCTATTGGTCAACCGGTTTGCCATCCTTAGTCAAGTCAAGATGTCCACTAGTAGGCAAGGGTGTTTTCATACCTTTGCTTTCTTGCATGTTCAACTTCTTGAATAAGTCCTTGGTATACTTTGTTTGGGAAACGAAGGTACCCTCCTTAGTTTGCTTGATTTGCAAACCAAGAAATAATTTGAGTTCACTCATCATAGACATCTCAAACTTCTCCGACATTAGCCTTCCAAACTTTTCACTAAAATGAGGGTTAGTTGATCCAAATATGATATCATCCACATAAATTTGGCACACAAATAATTCACCATTAACCCTTTTAGTAAAAAGTGTAGAATCAATTTTTCCAATCTCAAAGCCTTTTTCAATAACGAACTTAGTCAAGCATTTATACCAAGCTCTAGGAGCTTGTTTAAGACCATAAAGAGATTTGTGAAGTTTGTAAACATGATTAGGTTTCTTAGGATTAACAAAGTCAGGAGATTATTTAACATAGACTTCCTCCTCAATTTCTCCATTTAGAAAAGCACTTTTGATGTCGATTTGATATAACATAATGTCATGATGATTGGCTTAAGCAAGTAAGATGCGTATGGACTCAAATCTAGCAATGGGGCATATGTCTCGCCATAGTCCATGAAGGAAATATGCCCTAGAGGCAATAATAAAGTTGTTATTTATATTTCCTTATATCATGTTTATTATTCATGCTAGAATTGTATTAACCGGAAACTTAGTACATGTGTGAATACATAGACAAACAGAGTGTCCCTAGTATGCCTCTACTTGACTAGCTCGTTAATCAAAGATGGTTAAGTTTCCTAGCCATAGACATGTTTTGTCATTTGATGAACGGGATCACATCATTAGAGAATGATGTGATGGACAAGACCCATTCGTTAGCTTAGAACTATGATCGTTTAGTTTATTGCTATTGCTTTCTTCATGACTTATACATGTTCCTCTGACTATGAGATTATGCAACTCCCGAATACCGGAGGAACACCTTGTGTGCTATCAAACGTCACAACGTAACTGGGTGATTATAAAGATGCTCAACAGGTGTCTCCGAAGGTGTTTGTTGGGTTGGGATAGATCGAGATTAGGATTTGTCACTCCGTGTATCGGAGAGGTATCTCTGAGCCCTCTCGGTAATGCACATCACTATAAGCCTTGCAAGCAATGTGACTAATGAGTTAGTTACGGGATGATGCATTACGGAACGAGTAAAGAGACTTGCCAGTCATGAGATTGAACTAGGTATTGAGATACCGACGATCAAATCTCGGGCAAGTAACATACTGATGAGAAAGGGAACAACGTATGTTGTTATGCGGTTTGACCGATAAAGATCTTCCTAGAATATGTGGGAGCCAATATGAACATCGAGGTTCCGCTATTGGTTATTGACCGGAGATGAGTCTCAGTCATGTCTACATAGTTCTCGAACCGGTAGGGTCCGCACGCTTAATGTTTGATGACGATCGGTATTATGAGTTTATGTGTTTTGATGTACCGAAGGTAGTTTGGAGTCCCGGATGTGGTCACGGTCATGACGAGGAGTCTCGGAGTGGTCGATACATGAAGATTGATATATTGGACCATGTTATTCGGAGACCAGAAGTGTTCCGGGAGGTTTCGGATAAAACCGGAGTGTCGGAGGGTTGCAGGAACCCCCCCCCCCGAAGTTATTGGGCCCTTAGTGGGCTTGAGAGAGAGGGCAGCAGCCAGGAGGTGCCCCCCCCCCAGGGAGTCCGAATTGGACTAGGGGATGGGGGCGCGGCCCCTCTTTCCCTCTTCCTCCCCCTCTCCTTCCTTCCCCCTCCTAGCAGGACTAGGTGAGGGAGTCCTGGACTAAGGGGTCCTCGGGCGTCTGGCCTGTTTGATATGGGCCTGACTGATGGGCTGTAAAGATACGAGACCGAAGACTCTCACATGTGTCCGGATGGGACTCTCCTTGGCGTGGAAGGCAAGCTTGGTGTCCGGATATGAAGATTCCTTTCTCTGTAACCGGCTTTGTGCAACCCTAGTCCCCTCCGGTGTCTATATAAACCGGAGGGGTCCATAGGGACAATCATAATCATACAGGCTAGACTTCTAGGGTTTTAGCCATTATGATCTCGTGGTAGATCAACTCTTGTAATACTCATATTCATCAAGATCAATCAAGCAGGAAGTAGGGTATTACCTCCATAGAGAGGGCCCGAACTTGGGTAAACATCGTGTCCCCTGTCTCCTATTACCATCGACCTTAGACACACAGTTTGGGACCCCCTACCCGAGATCTACCAGTTTTGACACTGACATTGGTGCTTTCATTGAGAGTTCCGCTGTGTCGTCTTCAAGAGGTTCGATGGCCCCGTCAATCGTCTACAGCAATGCTGTCCAGGGGGAGTTTTTCTCCCCGGACAGATCTTCGTATTCGGCGGCTTCGCACTGCGGGCCAACTTGCTTGGCCATCTAGAGCAGATCGACAGCTACGCCCCTGGCCATCAAGTCAGGTTCGGAAGCTTGAACTACGTTGCTGATACCCACGGAGACTTGATCTTCGATGGATTCGAGCCCATGGCAGCCGCTCCCTGCCACCGCGATGAGCATGACCTAAATCTGTCATCGGACTATACCCAAGAGATAGCACCTGTAAATGCTCCGGCCCTAGATCCGAAGCAGATTGCGCCATCCAAGGACAGGAAGCTCAACCCCACCACGGGAGCCGCGGACTCAGCGGCGCTAGAGCCGCACACAGACCCAACCTCGAGCATGACCTGCGTCACTGGAACCTCGGTTTTCATCTCCGGCCACAGGTTCCAAACCACGCGCGCCCGCGTCCGTCGAGCCCGATCAAGCGTCGGTCGTCAAATTCAGCGCCGCAGACATCTTCGGGCACTCACCTTTAGGCGATGTGCTGAACTCATTAAAAACCCTCTCCTTAGCAGGGACTCACAGCCGAACTATATCCGTTTCGAACTAGGGGTTGATGACGGGGAATTTTGCTTCCCACCCACCTCCCACTTCATAGCCATTGTCCAGGACTTAACCGACATGCTCGATTACGGCTCCAAAGACATCGATGGTATGGACGACGATGCCGGAGAAGAGGAGGCCCAAAACCCCCCGTTTACCGGACGCTGGACGGCCACCTCCGACGTGTACATGGTGGATACACCCAAAGAGAATAGCGGCGACGGCAAGGAAGACCCAGTCGAGGATAAACCTCCTGAGATACAACCAAAGCGCCGACGTCAGCGGCGCCGCTCCAAGTCACACTGTGGAAAAGACAGCAATACCGGCACAGGAGAAAACAATAGTCCGGGCGATACCGAAGACAATGAAGACCCCTTTGAGCCAACTTCCGAACAGGACGAACGGGAAGACGGGCAAGTTAGCCCTGATGAACAGGCCATAAACGAAGACTCGAAGGATAGTAATTATCTTCGGCTCTCCGAGGATGAGGTGAGCCTCGGCAACGAGAATTTTATCGTGCCTGAGGAACCTCTCGAGCAGGAGCGCTTCAAGCGCCGGCTAATAGCCACTGCAAGGAGCCTGAAAAAGAAGCAGCAACAGCTTCAAGCTGACCAAGATCCGCTCAACGATAGATGGACTAATGTCCTGGCAGCCGAGGAACACGCCCTCGAGCGCCCAGCCAAAAGTTATCCGAACCGCAAACCTCGGTTCGTTGATGAGGCGCTGGAGCCCGTACCATCATCGCGCAATATGGCTTACCGGCCACCACGTCGCCGGGACAAAGCGGCAACTCAGGCCGAACACCAGCCCGTACTACCTCACTATAAAGGCAGAGATAAAACAGCTCGGGACATACATATGACCTGCGGTAGGACATGGACAGTAGAGCAGGTCAAAACAGATCGATCTATGGATCACGGGGCGTGCCCCGACACGCGACAACGGCTACCTAGCCGGACACAACAATCATAATCACGACCGGGCCGAGAACCGCAGACGGACTCCACCCGAGCTACGTCGCGACGTGGCCCGATATAGAGGCGCCGCACACCCCCTTTGCTTCACTGACGAGGTAATGGATCATGAATTCCCAGAAGGGTTTTAACTCGTAAACATCGGATCATATGATGGGACAATAGACCCCGTGGTATGGATCGAGGATTTTCTTCTCCATATTCATATGGCCCGTGGTGATGATCTCTATGCCATCAAATACCTCCCACTAAAACTCAAAGGACCGGCTCAGCACTGGTTGAACAGTCTGCCTGAAAACTCCATTGGCAGCTAAAAGGACTTGGAAGAAGCCTTCCTTGACAACTTCCAAGGTACATATGTTCGACCTCCGGATGCCGATGACTTAAGTCACATAATTCAACAGCCCAGAGAGTCAGCTAGGAAATTCTGGACTAGGTTCTTAACCAAAAAGAACCAGATCATCGATTATCCGGATGCCGAAGCCCTAGCGGCCTTTAAACATAGCATCCGGGACGAATGGCTCGCCCGACACCTCGGCCAAGAAAAGCCGAAGTCCATGGCAGCCCTCACGGTGCTTATGACCCGCTTTTGTGCGGGCGAAGATAGCTGGCTAGCCCGTAGCAATAACAATGCAAGCGAACCTGGCACCTCAGAAGCCAGAAATAGCAACGGCAAGCCCCGCAGCAACATACACAAGCGTCGAAGCAACGATGATAATACCGACGACACGACGGTCAATGCCGGATTCAGCAGCTCCAAGTCCGGCCAGCGGAAGAAGCCATTCAAAAGGAACAATTCGGGCTCATCCAGCTTGGACCGCATACTCGATCGTCCATGCCAGATACACAGCACCTCCGATAAACCAGCCAATCACACCAACAGAAGTTACTGGGTTTTTAAATAGGCCGGCAAGATAAATGCCGAGAACAAGGAGAAGGGGTCGCAAAGCAAGGACGATGACGAGGAGCCCCGTCCACCGAACACAGGGGGACAGAAGAAGTTTCCCCCTCAGGTCAAAACGGTGAACATGATATACGCCACCCATATCCCCAAGAGGGAGCGCAAGCGCGCGCTCAGGGACGTCTATGCGATAGAGCCAGTCGCCCCAAAATTTAATCCATGGTCGTCATGCCCGATCACCTTCGATCGCAGGGATCATCCGACCAGTATCCGTCGTGGCGGTTCAATAGCTGATAACCCACAAGTATAGGGGGTCGCAACAGTTTTCGAGGGTAGAGTATTCAACCCAAATTTATTGATTCGACACAAGGGGAGCCAAAGAATATTCTCAAGTATTAGCAGTTGAGTTGTCAATTCAATCACACCTGGATAACTTGGTAACTACAGCAAAGTATTTAGTAGCAAAGTAGTATGGAAGTAACGGTAACGATAGCAAAAGTAATATTTTTGGGTTTTGTAGTAATTGTAACAGTAGCAACGGAAAAGTAAATAAGCGAAGAACAATATGTGAAAAGCTCGTAGGCATTGGATCGGTGATGGAGAATTATGCCGGATGCGGTTCATCATGTAACAATCATAACATAGGGTGACACAGAACTAGCTCCAATTCATCAATGTAATGTAGGCATGTATTCTGAATATAGTCATACGTGCTTATGGAAAAGAACTTGCATGACATCTTTTGTCCTACCCTCCCGTGGCAGCGGGGTCCTAATGGAAACTAAGGGATATTAAGGCCTCCTTTTAATGGAGTACCGGACCAAAGCATTAACACATAGTGAATACATGAACTCCTCAAACTACGGTCATCACCGGGAGTGGTCCCGATTATTGTCACTTCGGGGTTGCCGGATCATAACACATAGTAGGTGACTATAGACTTGCAAGATAGGATCAAGAACTCACATATATTCATGAAAACATAATAGGTTCAGATCTAAAATCATGGCACTCGGGCCCTAGTGACAAGCATTAAGCATCGCAAAGTCATAGCAACATCAATCTCAGAACATAGTGGATACTAGGGAGCAAACCCTAACAAAACTAACTCGCTTACAAGATAAATCTCATCCAACCCATCACCGTCCAGCAAGCTTACGATGGAATTACTCACGCACGGCGGTGAGAATCATGAAATTGGTGATGGAGGATGGTTGATGATGACGACGGCGACGGATTCCCCTCTCCGGAGCCCCGAACGGACTCCAGATCAGCCCTCCCGAGAGAGTTTAGGGCTTGGCGGCGGCTCCGTATCGTAAAACGCGATGAATCCTTCTCTCTGATTTTTTCTCCCTGAACACGAATATATGGAGTTGGAGTTGAGGTCGGTGGAGCTCCAGGGGGGCCACGAGGCAGGGGGGCGCGCCCAAGGGGGCAAGCGCGCCCCCACCCTCGTGGAAAGGGTGTGGGTGTCCTGGCCTTGATTCTTTCGCCAGCATTTTTTATTATTTCCAAAAATAATCTCCATGAAGTTTCATGTCATTCCGAGAACTTTTGTTTCTGCACATAAATAACACCATGGCAATTCTGCTGAAAACGGCGTCAGTCCGGGTTAGTTCCATTCAAATCATGCAAGTTAGAGTCCAAAACAAGGGCAAAAGTGTTTGGAAAAGTAGATACGACGGAGACGTATCAACTCCCCCTAGCTTAAACCTTTGCTTGTCCTCAAGCAATTCAGTTGATAAACTGAAAGTGATAAAGAAAAACTTTTACAAACTCTGTTTGCTCTTGTTGTTGTAAATATGTAAAGCCAGCATTCAAGTTTTCAGCAAAGATTATGAACTAACCATATTCGCCTTAACTCTTAGGTCTCATGTTTACTCCTGTCAATGGCATAATCAACTAGCGAGCAATAATAATAAATCTTGGATCACAACACTTTCTCAAAACAATCATAATAAGATATAACCAGATGGTATCTCGCTAGCCCTTTCTGAGACCGCAAAACATAAATGCAGAGCACCTTTAAAGATCAAGGACTGACTAAACATTGTAATTCATGGTAAAAGAGATCCAGTCATAGTCATACCCAATATGAATTAATAGTAATGGATGGAAATGACAGCGGTGCTCTCCAGCTGGTGCTTTTTAATAAGAGGGTGATGACTCAACATAAAAGTAAATAGATAGGCCCTTCGCAGAGGGAAGCAAGGATTTGTAGAGGTGCCAGAGCTCGATTTTAAAGCAGAGATAAATAATATTTTGAGCGGCATACTTTCATTGTCAACATAACAACCGAGAGATGGCAATATCTTCCATGCTACACACATTATAGGCGGTTCCCAAACAGAATGGTAAAGTTTATACTCCCCCTCCACCAACAAGCATCAATCCATGGCTTGCTCGAAACAACGAGTGCCTCCAACTAACAACAGTCCCGGGAGAGTTTTGTTTGCAATTAATTTGATTTGATTTGCATAAAGCATGGGACTGGGCATCCCGGTGACCAGCCATTTTCTCGTGAGTGAGGAGCGGAGTCCACCCCTCTTGAGAATAACCCGCCTAGCATGGAAGATACGGACAGCCCTAGTTGATACATGAGCTATTCGAGCATACAAAACATAATTTCATTTGAAGGTTTAGAGTTTGGCACATACAAATTTACTTGGAACGGCAAGTAGATACCGCATATAGGAAGGTATAGTGGACTCATATGGCATAACTTTGGGGTTTAAGGGATTGGATGCACAAGCAGTATTCCCGCTTAGTACAAGTGAAGGCTAGAAAAAGACTGGGAAGCGACCAACTAGAGAGCGACAACAGTCATGAACATGCATTAAAATTAATAAACATTGAGTGCAAGCATGAGTAGGATATAATCCACCATGAACATAAATATCATGAAGACTATGTTGATTTGTTTCAACTACATGCGTGAACATGTGCCAAGTCAAGTCACTCGAATCATTCAAAGGAGGATACCACCCTATCATACCACATCACAACCATTTTAATAGCATGTTGGCACGCAAGGTAAACCATTATAAGCTCCAAGCTAATTAAGCATGGCATAAGCAACTATAATCTCTAATTGTCATTGCAAACATGTTTATTCATAATAGGCTGAATCAGGAACGATGAACTAATCATATTTACAAAAAGAAGAGAGGTCGAGTTCATACCAGCTTCACCCATCTCAATCAATCCATCATATATCGTCATAATTGCCTTTCACTTGCACGACCGAACGATGTGAATAATAATAATAGTGCACATGCATTGGACTAAGCTGAATCTGCAAGCATGCAATAAATAGGAGAAGACAAGCCAATATGGGCTCTTGGTTAAATCAACAATAATGCATATAAGAGCCACTTCAACAATTTCATCATGGTCTTCTCCTATCGACCCCCAAAGAAAAGAAAAGAAATAAAACTATTTACACAGGAAAGCTCCCAACAAGCAAAAGAAGAACAGGAAATATTTTTGGGTTTTCTTTTAATTATTACAACTACAACAAGAAAATAAACTAGCTAAAAGCTATTACTAAATTTTTTTGGTTTTCTTAAGGTTTTTTCAAACACACAAGAAGAAAGCATAAAAAGGAAGATAAACTAGCATGGATATTACAGTGAAAAAGTATGAGCACCGACATTTAGCAATGAGTGTGTGAATGTAAATGTAATGTCGGTGAGAGATACATACTCCCCCAAGCTTAGGCTTTTGGCCTAAGTTGGTATATTGCCACGGATGGCCTGGCGGATATCCAAAGTTATAGTTGGGGTCATACTGAGAAGAAGAAGCCCCTGATTGCCACTGGCTGGCAATCATCTCCGGATCCCACTGGTAGTTAGACTGTCGTGGAGGATCAAATTGTGGTTCCGGCTCTGGCTCTGTGGCTGATGTAGGGTTCCGGTACGCTTGGATGGTAGCTAGCGGAACGAGATACTGACCTCCTCACAAAGGAACTAGTGAGATAGTGGTACTGACGGCACTTGTCTGCCTCGAAGCTCACAAGATCAGCGTTACGCAAATATGCATTAAATTCTTCCTTGATTCCTGCTTGATCCATGAAGTCCTCTAAAGGCCATTCACAAGGCCGCACTGGAGCGTCCCTTGGTGGTTCATCATCAACACCACGCATTGCAAACCTGTGTGCTTGCTTCCTTGAACAACCACCTTGGTACATTTTCCTAAACATATTTCTTCCTCTGAAAAATTTCTGAAATTTTTAGTAACTTCAAATAAAAGTGAACCAAGCTCAACAAAATTTGATAGCAACTACTCCTACAAGTGCCTAGGGCCTATATCATGCATTAGAACTACTTGGAACCATATAAATTTGACATGCAAGCTCAAGAACATGGTCACCTAGGCAGCACAAATTTGCAATGAATAAAGCACTAGAACAAAAACTAATTGGACCAATGGAGGAGTCACATACCAAGGAACAATCCCCCAAAACAGTTTTGTGAGAGGTGCTTTGAGCAAGGAGATCGAAAATCGCAGCAAAATGAGCTAGAACTCGTGCTTGAGCTGGTTGGTGATTTTTTTGGGAGGAAGAAGAAGTGTGTGGGTGCAGGAATAAGTGGAGGGGAGCCACCATGGGCCCACAAGGAAGGGGGCGCGCCCAGGGGGGTGGGGGCGCCCTGGACCCTCGTGCCCAGGTGCTTACTCCCACTGCTGTGTTCTCAGTGCCAAATATTCTCAAATATTCCAGAAAAAATCATATTAAATTGGCATGGCATTTGGAGAACTTTTATTTTCGGGGTATTTTTTATATTGCACGGATAATTCAGAAAACAGACAGAAAAATACTAATTTTACTTTATTTCAACTAAATAACAGGTAAAATAAGGGTACAGAAGGTTGTGCCTTCTAACTTCATCCATCTCATGCTCCTCAAAAGGAATCCACTAACAAGGTTGATCAGGTCTTGTTAACAAACTTATTTCGAATAACATGAAACCGAAGAAATTTTGAATAACACTATGTTACCTCAACGGGAATATGCACATCCCCAATAATAAGAATATCATATCTCTTTTTGACAGTAGGAAGAGGAAATTCAAAGCCTCCAAAGATAATCAATGTTATTTTTCCAATAGAGTTGATACTGTGGACTTGAGGTTGTTTCCTCGGAAAGTGTACCGTATGCTCATTGCCATTAACATGAAAAGTGACATTCCCTTTGTTGCAATCAATAACAGCCCCTGCAGTATTCAAAAAGGGTCTTCCAAGAATAATAGACATACTATCGTCCTCGGGGATATCAAGAATAACAAAGTCCGTTAAAATAGTAACGTTTGAAACCACAACAGGCACATCATCACAAATACCGACATGTATAGCAGTTGATTTATCAGCCATTTGCAAAGATATTTCAGTAGGTGTCAACTTATTCAAGTCAAGTCTACGGTATAAAGAGAGAGTCATAACACTAACACCGGCTCCAAGATCACATAAAGCAGTTCTAACATAATTTCTTTTAATGGAGCATGGTATAGTGGGTACTCCTGGATCTCCGAGTTTCTTTGGTATTCCACCCTTAAAAGTATAATTAGCAAGCATGGTGGAAATTTCAGCTTTCGGTATCTTTCTTTTATTTGTAACAATTTCTTTCATGTACTTAGCATAAGGATTCATTTTGAGCATATCAGTTAATCGCATACGCAAAAAGATAGGTCTAATCATTTCAACAAAGCGCTCAAAATCCTCATCATCCTTTTTCTTGGATGGTTTGGGAGGAAAAGTTTCTGAACCCATGGTTCTCTTTCTTTACCGTGTTTCCTAGCAACAAAGTCTCTCTTATCATAACGTTGACTCTTTGATTGTGGGTTATCAAGATCAACAGCAGGTTCAATTTCTACATCATTATCATTGCTAGGTTGAGCATCAACATGAACATCATCATTAACATTGTCACTAGGTTCATGTTCATTACCAGATTGTGTTTCAGCATCAGAAATAGAAATATCATTTGGATTCTCAGGTGGTTCAGCAATAGGTTCACTAGAAGTATGCAAAGTCCTATCATTTTTCTTTTTCTTCTTTTTAGAAGGACTAGGTGCATCTATATTATTTCTCTGAGAATCTTGCTCAATTCTCTTAGGATGGCCTTCAGGATATAAAGGTTCCTGAGTCATCTTACCAGTTCTAGTAGCCACTCTAACAACATAGTCATTATTCTTATTATTCAATTCATTGAGCAAATCATTCTGAGCTTTAAGTACTTGTTCTACTTGAGTGGTAACCATAAAAGCATGTTTACTAATGAGTTTAAGTTCACCTTTAACTCTAGACATATAATCACCCAAGTGTTCAATCATATAAGCATTTTGTTTTAATTGTCTACCAAAATAAGCATTAAAATCTTCTTTTTTAACCATAAAGTTATCAAACTCATCCAAACATTGGCTAGCAAACTTGGTAGGAGGGATTTCAGCTTTATCAAATCTATAGAGGGAATTTACCTTTACTACCTGTGTCGGGTTATCAAGACCATGTGTTTCTTCAATAGGTGATGAATTAAGACCATGTATTTCTTCAACAGGTGGTAAATGAAGACCACGTATTTCTTCAATAGGAGGTAAATTCTTAACATCTTCAGATTTAATACCTTTTTCTTTCATAGACTTCTTTGCCTCTTGCATATCTTCGGGACTGAGAAACAGAACACCCCTCTTCTTCGGAGTTGGCTCAGGAAGTGTCCAATTATTTTCATCGGTCAACATATTATTCAATAGAATTTCAGCTTCATCCGGTGTTCTTTCCCTGAAAACAGAACCAGCACAACTATCGAGGTGGTCTCTGGAAGCATTGGTTACTCCATTATAAAGATATCAAGTATTTCATTTTTCTTGAGAGGATGATCAGGCAAAGCATTAAGTAATTGGAGAAGCCTCCCCCAAGCTTGTGGGAGACTCTCTTCTTCAATTTGCACAAAATTATATATATCCCTTCAAGCAGCTTGTTTCTTATGAGCAGGGAAATATTTAGCAGAGAAGTAATAAATCATGTCCTGGGGACTATGCACACAGCCAGGATCAAGAGAATTAAACCATATCTTAGCGTCACCCCTTAATGAGAACGGAAATAACTTAAGGATATAAAAGTAGCGGGTTCCCTCATCATTAGTGAACAGGGTGACTATATCATTTAATTTAGTAAGATGTGCCACAACAGTTTCAGATTCAAAGCCATAAAAAGGATCAGATTCAACCAAAGTAATTATATCAGGATCAATAGAGAATTCATAATCCTTATCAGTAACATAGATAGGTGAAGTAGCATAGGCAGGATCATATTTCATTCTAGCATTCAGAGTTTTTTGTTTAAGCTTAGCTAATAATTTCTTAAGATCACTTCTATCATTGCAAGCAAGAAAGTCTCTAGCAGTTTCTTCATCCATAACATAGCCCTCAGGCACAACAGGCAATTCATATTTATTGGGAGAATCTTCACCATCACTTTCATCAATATTATTAGTTTCAATAATTTCATTCTCTCTAGCCTTAGCAAGTTGTTCATCAAGAAATTCACCAAGTGGCACAGTAGTATCAACAATAGAAGTAGTTTCATCATAAGTATCATGCATAGCAGAAGTGGCATCATCAATAATATGCGACATATCAGAATTAATAGCAGAAGCAGGTTTAGGTGTCGCAAGCTTACTCAAAACAGAAGGTGAATCAAGTGTAGAGCTAGATGGCAGTTCCTTACCTCCTCTCGTAGTTGAGGGATAAATTTTTGTTTTCTCGTCTTTCAAGTTCTTCATAGTGACCAGCAGATATAAATCCCAAGTGACTCAAAGAATAGAGCTATGCTCCCCAGCAACGGCGCCAGAAAATAGTCTTGATAACCCACAAGTATAGGGGATCGCAACAGTTTTCGAGGGTAGAGTATTCAACCCAAATTTATTGATTCGACACAAGGGGAGCCAAAGAATATTCTCAAGTATTAGCAGTTGATTTGTCAATTCAACCACACCTGGATAACTTAGTATCTGCAGCAAAGTATTTACTAGCAAAGTAGTATGGAAGTAACGGTAACGATAGCAAATGTAATATTTTTGGGTTTTGTAGTAATTGTAACAGTAGCAACGGAAAAGTAAATAAGCGAAGAACAATATGTGAAAAGCTCGTAGGCACTGGATCGGTGATGGAGAATTATGCCAGATGCGGTTCATCATTTAACAATCATAACATAGGGTGACACAGAACTAGCTCCAATTCATCAATGTAATGTAGGCATGTATTCCGAATATAGTCATACGTGCTTATGGAAAAGAACTTGCATGACATCTTTTGTCCTACCCTCCCGTGGCAGCGGGGTCCTAATGGAAACTAAGGGATATTAAGGCCTCCTTTTAATAGAGTACCGGACCAAAGCATTAACACATAGTGAATACATGAACTCCTCAAACTACGGTCGTCACCGGGAGTGGTCCCGATTATTGTCACTTCGGGGTTGCCGGATCATAACACATAGTAGGTGACTATAGACTTGCAAGATAGGATCAAGAACTCACATATATTCATGAAAACATAATAGGTTAAGATCTGAAATCATGGCACTCGGGCCCTAGTGACAAGCATTAAGCATAGCAAAGTCATAGCAACATCAATCTCAGAACATAGTGGATACTAGGGATCAAACCCTAACAAAACTAACTCGATTACATGATAAATCTCATCCAAGCCATCACCGTCCAGCAAGCCTACGATGGAATTACTCACGCACGGCGGTGAGCATCATGAAATTGGTGATGGAGGATGGTTGATGATGACGATGGCGACGGATTCCACTCTCCGGAGCCCCGAACGGACTCCAGATCAGCCCTCCCAAGAGAGTTTAGGGCTTGGCGGCGGCTCCGTATCGTAAAACGCGATGAATCCTTCTCTCTGATTTTTTTCTCCCCGAACACGAATATATGGAGTTGGAGTTGAGGTCGGTGGAGCTCCAGGGGGCCCACGAGGCAGAGGCGCGCCCAGGGGGGCAGGCACGCGCCCCACCCTCATGGAAAGGATGTGGGCCCCTAGCCTTGATTCTTTCACCAGTAATTTTTATTATTTCCAAAAATAATCTCCGGGAAGTTTCAGGTCATTCCGAGAACTTTTGTTTCTGCACATAAATAACACCATGGCAATTCTGCTGAAAACAGCGTCAGTCTGGGTTAGTTCCATTCAAATCATGCAAGTTAGAGTCCAAAACAAGGGCAAAAGTGTTTGGAAAAGTAGATATGACGGAGACGTATCAACCGCACTGGTCCTCGACCTAATAATTGATGGATTCCACCTGACGCGAGTCCTCATGGATGGTGGCAGCTGCCTCAACCTGCTCTATCAGGACACAGTGCGCAAAATGGGCATCAATCCATCGAGGATCAAGCCCACAAAACTACCTTTAAAGGAGTTATACCAGGTGTAGAGGCCCGCTGTACGGGCTCAATCGCATTGGAGGTTGTTTTCGGATCCCCGGACAACTTCAGAAGCGAAGAGTAGATCTTCGATATCGTCCCCTTCCGCAGTGGCTATCACGCATTGCTCGGATGAAGCGCATTCGCTCAATTCAATGCGGTGCCGCACTATGCTTATCTCAAGCTCAAGATGCCCAGACCACGCTACGTCATAATAGTCAATGGAAACACGGAGCGCTCCCTCCGTACTGAGGGGCACACCGCAGCCCTGGCAGCGGAAGTATAGAGGGGCCTTCTAAGACAGAATTTTAATTCAACGGCCAAGCTCCCGGACACTGTCAAACGAGTCCGGACTACTCCGCAGCATGACAATCCGGCTCATCAGGAGCTAGACTAGCAATTTGACCTCTGTCTCAGTCCCGACCAAGTGGCGGCATACGTACCACGCGTACATAACTACGCATTGAAAATACCATGGGCAGAGACGGAGGCATAACCAGATTGTGGTCCACAATATGGCTCGACCTTCTCCGAACACACACATACTTTCACTTTTCTTTTTTTCACCTTTTCAGGTTTCTTCTCCACAGGCCCCTCGCGGTGACCTGCTCAGCGGTCCTTTCAAAGGATGGATACACCAAGGTGGCAAGTAGCACAAACGCGTGGGGGGATTTCTGGATGTCGCCCTCGACGGTCATCCTACCTGTTTTCAGGACCCACACGCAAGCTCCCCCTTGACCTTGGCATGTCAAATAGCCAGGGTGCTTCTCGCACTATTTGTACAAATACGCTTTGATGTACTTATCTCATTATAATGAAAACTGTTTGCGGCCCAACTTATGTGGCACTAGCTTACAATTTCATTTTATCTCGTTATTCTTATCAATTGCGCACGTACACTTTGGTACACTTTAATTGGCCAGGGGCTTCACTATGCTCCATGCTATGGCAACAAAGTCCGAACACTTTTACAATACAGTTCGGCGCCCCGAATTTCAGCATTATATGCATTGGCTCCGAATCATGTCTTTGGTCAATAGTTGGGTTGCCGGCTCCTGTGCTTACTACCTTACGTTCCGCTCCATCTTCTAGGGTAGTAAAGGGAGAACTAATGCGATTGTGTCCTGGTTTACCCAGATGAGCACCTCAGTAGAGAAAGCCGAAAACTGACTGTCATGATGCGGCGTGAGCCGGTCAGCTGTTCGGAGGTTACAAATCTTTTGCGATTTTTTTCCGCATTATGCGACGGATCGGCCTCACTCTGATCAGGTGTTTACAGCACCCTAGTCCGGATTAAATGCTCACTAGGGGATGCGCCTACATTTTTATTGTCGAACTCCTATGGCTAAGTGAGGGTGATAAAGCCACATAGTCCGATTGCCTGGTTCGTTGCGCTAAACACCTCCTTCAAGGACCAAAATTTTGGATCAGGAGTGTTTAGATTCCATCCCGAACACCCCCGTACTACCTACATGGGGGCTGAAGCCGACGACTGGCCAACTCTCAAATTTAATAAAAACGGCCGCACAGGAGGTAAAATTTTAAATAATAGCAAGCATTATATTACATGACAGCTTTGTTCCACCATACAGGACAAGATAACATGAAAGTATTTCATTCAAAAATAATGTCCTTAGCACATTGCTCCGCTACAGTGCGGGATCCCTCCAGGACATCTTCAAAATACCGCTCGGGCGTGCAGTGCTCCTTGCCAGCGGGCGGTCCCTCGGTCGCGATTTTGACGGCGTTCATCTTCGCCCACTGCATCTTGACATGGGCGAAGGCCATCCGCGCACCCTTGATGCAGGCCGACCGCTTGATGACGTCAAGCCGAGGGCAGGCACTGACCAGCCGCTTCACGAGCCCGAAGTAGCTGCTGGGTATAGCTTCGGCAGGCCACAGCCGGATTATTAAATCCTTCATGGCTAGTTCGACCACCCTATGTAGTTCGACCAGCTATTTTAGCTGGTCGCTAAAGGGCACCGGATGTTCTAGCGCAAGGAATTGCGACCAGAACAGCTTCTCTGTCGAGCTCCCCTCTTCGGCTCGAAAGAACTCTGCAGCGTCAGCTACACTGCGCGGTAAATCCGCAAACGCTCCTGGAGAACTCCAAATCTGGGTTAGTAAGAGATACCTCTTCTTCACATATTTGCTCTGCATAATGAAGGCCTTACCCGCCGCAATCTTCTTGGCCTCTTGAATCTCCTGAAGGCTTCAACCCGGGCATCTTGTGTGCTTTGGCAAGCCTTGGCGAGTTTGGTCTCTTGATCCACAATATCGCGCTCCAAGGACTCGCATTTCTTCACGGCGTCCTGGAGCTCTTGCTGGACCTCACCGACCCTGGCATCGTTCTTTTTCGCAGGGGGCTTGTTCCTTGGCCGCTCTCTCCTCATCCTCGGCCAGCGCATTCTTGAGGGTCTCTACCTCGGTCGCCGCTCCTACAAATACCATGGCACTATAGTCAACAAACATTATCAATCCTTTCTGATGTACAGCAGGTCATTACATACCTTGCTTATCCTCCAGCTGATTCTTTGCTTGGCCGAGCTCTTCCTCGGCCCACTCCAGACTCTGCTTCAGTCCGGAGACTTCAGCAGCATGAGAAGTCGCGGCTAGCGGCGACGCCTGCTTATTCACAAAGACATATATGGTTAGTCTCCTGCGAAAAACTATTTGATCCTCTGTTCGGCTCTTCTTTCCGAACACCAGACAGAGTCTCAGGGGCTACTGTCTATACTGTGACTTTCTTTTTACATAATTGCATCGCTTACCTCAAAGCCTATCAGAAGGTGGCTGCAGGCTTCGGTCAGTCCGCTCTTAACAGACTGAACCCTTTCAATCACCGTACCCATGAGGGTGCGGTGTTCTTCCATGATAGAAGCGCCTCGCAACGCTTCCATTAGAGTGTCCGGTGCCTCTGGATAGACAGAGGTCACCGGTGGGATAGGTGCACCTCCTTCTTTCAAAGGAGGTTGCCTGCTTGATTCTGGAGCCGTATGGGTCTCCGGAACAATATTCGGCTGGGGGCCGCACTGGATATGGCCCCCATCGCCAGTCTCCAAGGGGACTTGCTCCCCAGGTGTCCGGCCGCCGAGGTTTTGCCCTCTGCCGCCATCCTAATGGCCCCCTTCACCTCTCCCTGGCCCATGAAGGTCCTTCGGGACACCGCCTCGGCGTCGTCCATGGCCTTGGGAGAGGTAGCTGTCAGCAGCGAATCGATGTCCATAGCCTTCGGGTCCAGCGAACCCCTCGATGAGGATCGCTGTGAGCTGTCATGGACCGGACAATAGCACGTGATTCAACGCATCAGAATTACGAAATAAGGGAGTCGGGCATATAGGTGTGTCAGAGCCGTCGAATACTTACGATCCGGCCGGGGGATTCTCCCTGGGGCGCCATTCTCAGCTGCTTTCGGTGTCTGGCGTGGTGTCGTCTGTGAGGCAGGCTCTCCCCCTCTTGGACGCTTCGGCCTCCAGATACGTGGAGGCCGCCCTTTTCTTCTTTCCCCTTGCAGGGGGGGAGTTTCCTTCTTCCTCCTCCACCTCCTTGTCGTGCGTGGCGGGTGAGGACTGGGCCTCGGCATCTTCGGACGTCATGTCCGAAGTGCCCTTGTGACTGAGGCCACCTCTAGCCCCCTTGGCCTTCTTTTTGGCCTTTTTCTCCGGCGCCTGGTAGGGCACCGGAACCAGCATCTTCGTCAGAAGAGGAATTTCTGGGTCTTCAGGCAGCGGAGCCGGACTCTTGATCAGCTCCGCCTTCTTCGTCTAGCCCTGAAAAAGTAAAGACGGGGAAGCTTACACATGCCCCTTGAGTATGTAAGTAAAGGATACACCTTGAAAGCATGGTAAAACTTACCAGACTCGCGGGGTGGGTCAAGTTGTACCCACGGTCTTCGGTCTCCTTCGGCCATGTCTTGTCGGCCTTGAAGAGCACCTTCCAAATACCTTCGTGCATAACGCCAAAGAAGTGTTGCAAGGTTTGGTGCTTGGCCGGATCGAATTCCCACAAATTGCAGGTCCAGCTTTGGCATGGAAGGATCCGGCGAAAGAGCATCACCTGGATCACATTGACAAGCTTGATGTTCTTGTCGACCATGCCCTTTATGTGTGTCTGCAGAGCTGTCAGCTCGTCCGACGAGGCCCAGTCTAGGCCCTTCTCTAGCCAGGAGGTGAGCCGCATTGGGGCCCCGGACCTGAATTCGGGAGCCTCGGCCCAGGTGGTGTCACGAAGCTCAGTGACATAGAACCACTGTTTTTGCCACCCTTTGACAGTCTCCACGAAAGTGCCTTTGGGCCATACGACGTTGGGCATCTTGCTCACCATGGCGCCTCCGCACTCTGCATGCTGGCTGTCCACCACCTTCGGCTTCACATTGAAGATCTTGAGCCACAGTCTGAAGTGGGGTGGGATGCGGAGGAAGGCCTCGCACACGACAATAAATGCCGAGATGTTGAGTGATACGTCTCCAACGTATCTATAATTTTTGATTGCTCCATGCTATTATATATTCTGTTTTGGATGTTTAATGGGCTTTATTATACACTTTTATATTATTTTTGGGACTAACCTATTAACCCAAGGCCTAGTGTAAATTGCTGTTTTTTTGCCTATTTCAGTGTTTTGTAGAAAAAGAATATCAAACGGAGTCAAAATGGAATGAAACCTTCGGGAGCGTGATTTTGAAACAAACATGATCCAGAGGACTTGGAGTGGACATCAAGCAATCAACGAGGAGGAGGCCACGAGGCAGGTGGGTGCGCCTACCCCCCTGGGCGCGCCCTCCACCCTCGTGGGCCCCTCGTAGCTCCACCGACCTACTTCTTCCTCATATATATACCTACATAACCCGGAACCATCGAGGAGCACCACAAAAACCTAATTCCACCGCTGCAACCTTCTGTACCCGTGAGATCCCATCTTGGGGCCTTTTCCAGCGCTCTGCCGGAGGGGGCATCGATCACGGAGGGCTTCTACATCAACACCATAGCCTCTCCGATGATGTGTGAGTAGTTTGCCACAGACCTTCGGGTCCATAGTTATTAGCTAGATGGCTTCTTCTCTCTCTTTGGATCTCAATACAAAGTTCTCCTCGATCTTCTTGGAGATCTATTCGTTGTAACTCTTTTTGCGGTGTGTTTGTCGAGATCCGATGAATTGTGGGTTTATGATCAAGATTATATATGAACAATATTTGAATCTTCTCTGAATTCTTTTATGTATGATTGGTTATCTTTGCAAGTCTCTTTGAATTATCAGTTTGGTTTGGCCTACTAGATTGATCTTTCTTGCAATGGGAGAAGTGCTTAGCTTTGGGTTCAATCATGCGGTGCTCGATCCCAGTGACAGTAGGGGAAACGACACGTATTGTATTGTTGCCATCAAGGATAAAAAGATGGGGTTTATATCATATTGCTTGAGTTTATCCCTCTACATCATGTCATCTTACCTAATGTGTTACTCTGTTCTTATGAACTTAATACTCTAGATGCATGTTGGATAGCGGTCGATGTGTGGAGTAATAGTAGTAGATGCAGGCAGGAGTCGGTCTACTTGTCGCGGACATGATGCCTATATACATGATCATGCCTAGATATTCTCATAATTATGCACTTCTCTATCAATTGCTCGACAGTAATTTGTTCACCCACCGTAATACTTATGCTATCTTGAGAGAAGCCACTAGTGAAACCTATGGCCCCCGGGTCTATTCTCCATCATATTAATCTCCCGTCAACAAGCTATTTCTTTCGCCATTTATTTTGCAATCTTTACTTTTAATCTTTATCATAAAAATACCAAAAATATTATCTTATCATCTCTATAAGATCTCACTTTTGCAAGTGGCCGTGAAGGGATTGACAACCCCTTTATCGCGTTGGTTGCAAGGTTCTTATTTGTTTGTGTAGGTACGAGGGACTTGCGTGTAGCCTCCTACTAGATTGATACCTTGGTTCTCAAAAATTGACGGAAATACTTACGCTACTTTGCTGCATCACCCTTTCCTCTTGAAGGGAAAACCAACGCATGCTCAAGAGGTAGCATTGAGGAAGGAGTTGCGGGCCAGATCGTGGAAATCCACCCCATAGTAGAACATAAGTCCGCGGACGAACGGGTGGAGTGGAAATCCCAGCCCGCGGACGAAGTGTGGAATGAACACTACCCTTTCATGGGGCTCTGGGGTAGGGACGATCTGTCCCTCGGCCGGAAGCCGGTGGGTGACCTCCTTGCCCAGATATCCGGCCTCCCGGAGCTGGGTGATCTTCTTCTCCTTGACGGAGGAGACCATCCACTTGCCCTGCGCTCCGGATCCGGACATGATCAGAGTGCTTTCTTGAGACGGAAGAGATGAGTACTTGGGCGCTGGAGCTCGAGAACGGGTGGGCAGAGAGAAGAAGGCGTGGGTGAAAGGGGGTGAATCCTTATCCCCTTATAAAGGCAGCGAATATCAAGCGCCTCCCCACTCACCTTAAAACTCACTTGTTTCCCAAGGGCCACGCAGACGGCACGGTTGGATTACCCACGCCCGTATTGATGAGAACCCCGCAATAAGGGGACACGATCTCTGCTTTGACAAGACGTGCCAATGAAACCACATCTCAAAACTTGGAGCGGTAGGCCGAGAAACGGTTCGAAATAATGTTCGGGTGGTGACGTGGTGTCACGCTACAAAAAGTTGTCAGTAGATTGGACTCATGAAATATTATACTCTCTTCGGTTGTGTGTGGTACTTATTTTGCAGAGCCGGACACGTTCTTTGTGTTCGAAGGTTGTTTTGGAGTATTCAGAGGAGGAACCCACCTTGCAATGCCGAAGACAATCTCCGCGCCGGACACCTCATCACTGAAGCCTGGTTCAGGGGCTACTGAGGGAGTCCTGGACTAAGGGGTCCTCGGGCGTCCGGCCTGTTTGATATGGGCCGGACTGATGGGCTGTAAAGATACAAGATCGAAGACTCTCACCCGTGTCCGGATGGGACTCTCCTCGGCGTGGAAGGCAAGCTTGGCGTCCGGATATGAAGATTCCTTTCTCTGTAACCGACTTTGTACAACCCTAGTCCCCTCCGGTGTCTATAACCGGAGGGTTTAGTCCATAGGGACAATCATAATTATACAGGCTAGACTTCTAGGGTTTTAGCCATTACGATCTCGTGGTAGATCAACTCTTGTAATACTCATATTCATCAAGATCAATCAAGCAGGAAGTAGGGTATTACCTCCATAGAGAGGGGCCAAACCTGGATAAACATCGTGTCCCCTGTCTCCTGTTACCATCGACCTTAGACGCACAGTTCGGGACCCCCTACCCGAGATCCGCCGGTTTTGACACCGACACTAGGAAAGGAGGAATCCTACTCCTACTAGGAGGAGGATTCCTCCCCTCCTTGGTGTGCCTATAGGGCCGGCCGGCCTCCCCTTCCTCCTTTATATACGGGGGCAGGGGGCACCCTAGAACACACAAGTTGACAATTGTTTTAGCCGTGTGCGGTGCCCCTCTCCACAGAAACACACCTCGGTCATATCGTCGTAGTGCCTAGGCGAAGCCCTGCGCTGGTAAACTTCATCATCACCGTCACCACACCGTCTTCTTGACGAAACTCTCCCTCGGCCTCAACTGGATCAAGAGTTCGAGGGACGTCATCGAGTTGTACGTGTGCAGATCGCGGAGGTGTCGTGTGTTCGGTACTTGATCGGTTGGATCGCGAAGACATTCGACTACATCAACCGCGTAACTTAACGCTTCCGCTTTCGGTCTACGAGGGTACGTGGACAACACTCTCCCCTCTTGTTGCTTGAGTTTATCGAGATCTGACCTCAACCTCGGACTACGAGGGTACGTGGACAACACTCTCCCCTTTCGATCTACGAGGGTACATGATGAAACTCTCCCTCGGCCTCAACTGGATCTAGCGTGTGCGTATGATTTTTTTTGAAATTACTGCGTTCCCCAACAGTGGTATCAGAGCTAGGTCTATGCGTTGTTATATGCACGAGTAGAACACAAAGAGTTGTGGCCGATAATAGTCATACTGCTTACCAGCATGTCATACTTTGATTCGGCGGTATTGTTGGATGAAGCGGCCCAGACCGACATTACATGACCGCGTTCATGAGACTGGTTCTACCGCCGTGCTTCGCACACAGGTGGCTAGTGGGTGTCTATTTCTCCAACTTTAGTTGAATCAAGTGTGACTACACCCGGTCCTTGTTGAAGGTTAAAACAGCACACTTGATGAAAAATCGTTGTGGTTTTGATGCGTAGGTAAGAACGGTTCTTCCTAGAAGCCCGTAGCAGCCACGTAAAATTTGCAACAACAAAGTAGAGGACCTCTAACTTGTTTTTGTAGGGCTTGTTGTGATGTGATATGGTCAAGACGTGATGATATATAAATTGTTGTATGAGATGATCATGTTTTGTAACCATTATGGGCAATTGGCAGGAGCCATATGGTTGTCACTTTATTGTATGAAATGCAATCGTGATGTAATTGCTTTACTTTATCACTAAGCGGTAGCGATAGTCGTAGAAGCAATAGTTGGCGAGATGACAACGATGCTTCGATGGAGATCAAGGTGTCAAGCCGGTGACGATGGTGATCATGACGGTGCTTTGGAGATGGAGATCAAAGGCACAAGATGATGATGGCCATATCATATCACTTATTTGATTGCATGTGATGTTTATCTTTTATGCATCTTATTTTTCTTAGTACGGTGGTAGCATTATAAGATGATCTCTCACTAAATTTCAAGGTATAAGTGTTCTCCCTGAGTATGCACCGTCGCTACAGTTCGTCGTGCCGAGACACCAGGTGATGATCGAGTGTGATAAGCTCTACGTTCACATACAATGGGTGCAAGCCAGTTTTGCACACCCAGAATACTCAGGTTAAACTTGACGAGCCTAGCATATGCAGATATGGCCTCAGAACACTGACACCGAAAGGTCGAGCGTGAATCATATAGTAGATATGATCAACATAGTGATGTTCACCATTGAAAACTACTCCATCTCACGTGATGATCGGACATGGTTTAGTTGATATGGATCACGTGATCACTTAGATGATTAGAGGGATGTCTATCTAAGTGGGAGTTCTTAAGTAATATGATTAATTGAACTTTAATTCATCATCAACTTAGTCCTGGTAGTGTTTGCATAACTATGTTGTAGATCAATAGCTCGCGATGTAGCTCCCCATTTATTTTTGATATGTTCCTAGAGAAACACTATGTTGAAAGATGATAGTAGCAATGATGCGGACTAGGTTCGTGATCTGAGGATTATCCTCATTGCTGCACAGAAGAATTATGTCCTTGATGCACCGCTAGGTGACGGACCTATTGCAGGAGCAGATGCAGACGTTATGAACGTTTGGCAAGCTCGGTATGATGACTACTTAATAGTTTAGTGCACCATGCTTTACGGCTTAGAACCGGGACTTCAAAATGTTTTGAATGACATGGAGCATATGAGATGTTCCAAGAGCTGAAATTGGTAGTTCAGACTCATGCCCGAGTTGAGAGGTATGAGACCTCTGACAAGTATTTTGCCTACAAGATGGAGGAGAATAGCTCAACCAGTGAGCATGTGCTCAGAATGTCCGAGTACTACAATCACTTGAATCAAGTGGGAGTTAATCTTCCAGATAAGATAGTGATTGACAGAGTTCTCTAGTCACAATCACCAAGTTACTAGAACTTCGTGATAAACTATAATATGCAAGGGATAACGGAAACGATTCCCAAGCTCTTCGCGATGCTAAAATCGGCGAAGGTAGAAATCAAGAAAAAAGCATCAATTGTTGATGGTTGACCAGACCACTAGTTTCAAGTAGAAGGGCAAGGGAAAGAAAGGGAACTTCAAGAAGAATGGCAAGCAAGTTGCCACTCCCGTGAAGAAGCCCAAAGCTAGACTTAAGCCTGAAACTGAGTGCTTCTACTGCAAAGGGAATGGTCACTGGAAGTGGAACTACCCTAGATAGTTGGCGGATAAGAAGGATGGCAAAGTGAACAAAGGTATATTTGATATACATGTTATTGATGTGTACTTTACTAGTGTTTATAAGCAACCCCTCGGTATTTGATGTTGGTTCAGTTGCTAAGAGTAGTAACTCGAAACGGGAGTTGGAAAATAAACAGAGACTAGTTAAGGGCGAGGTGATGATGTGTGTTGGAAGTGATTCCAAGGTTGATAAGATCACCATCGCACACTCCCTTTACCTTAGGGATTAGTGTTGAACCTACAATAAATGTTATTTGGTGTTTGCGTTGAGCATGAATATGATTGGATCATGTTTATTGCGATACAGTTATTCATTTAAGTCAAAGAATAATTGTTGTTCTATTTACATGAATAAAACCTTTTATGGTCATACACTTAATATAAATGGTTTATTGAATCTCAATCATAGTGATACACATAATATTGATGCCAAAAGATGCAAAGTTGATAATGATAGTGCAACATACTTGTGGCACTGTCGTTTAGGTCATATTGGTGTAAAGCGCATGAAGAAACTCCATGCTGATGGGCTTTTGGAATCACTTTATTATGAATCACTTGATGCTTGCAAACCATGCCTCATGGGCAAGATGACTAAGACTCCGTTCTCCGGAACAATGGAGCGAGCAACTGACTTGTTGGAAATAATACATACTGATGTATACGGTCCGATGAGTGTTGAGGCTCGCGGCGGGTATCGTTATTTTCTGACCTTCCCAGATGATTTGAGTAGATATGGGTATATCTACTTGATGAAACATAAGTCTGAAACATTTGAAAAGTTCAAAGAATTTCAGAGTGAAGTGGAAAATCATTGTAACAAAAAATAAAGTTTCTACAATCTGATCATGGCGACGAATATTTGAGTTACGAGTTTGGACTTCATTTGAAACAATGTGGAATAGTTTCGGAACTCACGCCACCTGGAACACCACAGCGTAATGGTGTGTCCGAACGTCATAACCATAATTTATTTGATATGGTGCGATCTATGATATCTCTTATCGATTTACCACTATCATTTTGGGGTTATGCATTAGAGACAGCTGCATTCACGTTAAATAGGGCACCGTCTAAATCCGTTGAGATGACACCGTTTGAACTATGGTTTGGCAAGAAACCTAAGCTGTCGTTTCTTAAAGTTTGGGGTTGCGATGCTTATGTGAAAAAGCTTCAACCTGATAAGCTCGAACCCAAATCGGAGAAGTGTGTCTTCATACGATACCCAAAAAGAAAATGTTGGGTACACCTTCTATCACAGATCCGAAGGCAAGACATTCGTTGCTAAGAATGGATCCTTTCTAGAGAAGGAGTTTATCTCGAAAGAAGTGAGTGGGAGGAAAGTAGAACTTTATGAGGTAATTGTACCTACTACTGAATTGGAAAAAAGTTCATCACAGAAATCAGTTCTAGTGATGCCTACACCAATTAGTGAGGAAGTTAATGATGATGATCATGAAACTTCAGATCAAGTTACTACCGAACCTCGTAGGTCAGCCAGAGTAAGGTCCGCACCAGAGGGGTACGGTAATCCTGTTCTAGAGATCATGTTACTTGACCATGACGAACCTAAGAACTATGAGGAAGCAATGATGAGCCCAGATTCCGTGAAATGGCTTGAGGCCATGAAATCTGAGATGGGATCCATGTATGAGAACAAAGTGTGGACTTTGATTGACTTGCCCGGTGATCGGTGAGCCATTGAGAATAAATGGATCTTCAATAGGAAGACAGACGCTGATGGTAGTATTACTATCTACAAAGCTCGACTTGTCGCTAAAGGTTTTCGACAAGTTCAAGGTGTTGACTACATGAGATTTTATCACTCGTAGCGATGCTTAAGTCTGTCTGAATCATGTTAGCAATTGCCGCATTTTATGAAATCTGGCAAACGGATAACAAAACTGCACTCCTTAATGGATTTATTAAAGAAGAGTTGTATATGATGCAACCAAAAGGTTTTGTCAATCCTAAAGGTGCTAATAAAATGTGCAAGCTCCAGCGATCCATCTATGGACTGGTGCAAGCATCTTGGAGTTGGAATATACGATTTGATGAGTTGATCAAAACATATAGTTTTATACAGACTTGCGGTGAAGCCTGTATTTACAAGAAAGTGAGTGGCAGCACTACAGCCTTTCTGATAAAATATATGTGAATGACACATTGTAGATCAGAAATGATGTAGAATTTTCTGGAAAGCATAAAGGAGTGTTTGAAAGGAGTTTTTCAAAGAAAGACCTTGATGAAGCTGCTTACATATTGTGCATCAAGATCTATAGAGATAGATCAAGACGCTTGCTAAGTTTTTTCAATGAGTACATACCTTGACAAGATTTTGAAGTAGTTCAAAATGGAACAGTCAAAGAGGAGTTCTTGCCTGTGTTGCAAGGTGTGAAGTTGAGTAAAGACTCAAAACCCGACCACAGCAGAAAATAGAAAGAGAATGAAAAGTCATTCCCTATGCCTCAGTCATAGGTTCTATGAAATATGCTATGCTGTGTACCACACCTATTGTGTACCTCACCATGAGTTTGGCAAGAGGGTACAATAGTGATCCAGGAGTGGATCACTGGACAGCGGTCAAAATTATCCTTAGTAGAATAAGGATATGTTTCTCGGTTATGGAGGTGACAAAGAGTTTGTCGTAAAGGGTTACGTCGATGAAAGTTTTGACACTGATCCGGATGACTCTAAGTCACAAACCGGATACGTATTTATATTGAACGGTGGAGCTGTCAGTTGGTGCAGTTCCAAGCAAAGCATCATGGCGGGATCTACATGTGAAGCGGAGTACATAGCTGCTTCGGAAGCAGCAAATGAAGGAGTTTGTATCCGATCTATGTGTCATACCTAGTGCATCGTGTCCAATGAAAATCTTTTGTCACAATACTGGTGCAATTGCCTTGGCAAAGGAATCCAGATTTCACAAAAGAACCAAGCACATCAAGAGACGCTTCAATTCCATCCGCGATCAAGTCAAGGAGGGATACATAGAGATTTGCAAGATACATACGGATCTGAATGTTGCAGACCCATTGACTAAGCCTCTCTCACGAGCAAAACATGATCAGCACCAAGACTCCATGGGTGTTAGAATCATTGCTGTGTAATCTAGATTATTGACTCTAGTGCAAGTGGGAGACTGAAGGAAATATGCCCTAGAGGCAATAATAAAGTTGTTATTTATATTTCCTTATATCATGATAAATGTTTATTATTCATGCTAGAATTGTATTAACCGGAAACTTAGTACATGTGTGAATACATAGACAAACAGAGTGTTCCTAGTATGCCTCTACTTGACTAGCTCGTTAATCAAAGATGGTTAGGTTTCCTAGCCATAGACATGTGTTGTCATTTGATGAACAGGATCACATCATTAGAGAATGATGTGATGGACAAGACCCATTCGTTAGCTTAGCACTATGATCATTTAGTTTATTGCTATTGCTTTCTTCATGACTTATACATGTTCCTCTGACTATGAGATTATGCAACTCTCAAATACCGGACGAACACCTTGTGTGCTATCGAACGTCACAACGTAACTGGGTGATTATAAAGATGCTCTACAGGTGTCTCCGAAGGTGTTTGTTGGGTTGGCATAGATTGAGATTAGGATTTGTCACTCCGTGTATCAGAGAGGCATCTCTGGGCCCTCTCGGTAATGCACATCACTATAAGCCTTGCAAGCAATGTGACTAATGAGTTAGTTACGGGATGATGCATTACAGAACGAGTAAAGAGACTTGCCGGTAACGAGATTGAACTAGGTATTGAGATACCGACGATCGAATCTCGGGCAAGTAACATACCGATGACAAAGGGAACAACGTATGTTGTTATGCGGTTTGACCGATAAAGATCTTCGTAGAATATGTGGGAGCCAATATGAGCATCCAGGTTCCGCTATTGGTTATTGACTGGAGATGAGTCTCGGTCATGTCTACATAGTTCTCGAACCCGTAGGATCCGCACGCTTAACGTTTGATGACGATCGGTATTATGAGTTTATGTGTTTTGATGTACTCAAGGTAGTTCAGAGTCCCGGATGTGATCATGGACATGACGAGGAGTCACGAAATGGTTGAGACATGAAGATTGATATATTGGACCATGTTATTCGGACAATGGAAGTGTTCTGGGAGGTTTTGGATAAAACCGGAGTGTCGCAGGGTTACCGGAACCCCCCCGGGAAGTTATTGGGTCCTTAGTGGGCTTTAGGGGAGAGAGAGGGCAGCAGCCCGGAGGTGGCGCCCCCCCCAAGGGTGTCCGAATTGGACTAGGGGAGGGGGTGCGGCCCCTCTTTCCCTCTCCCACCCCCTCTCCTTCCTTCCCCCTCCTAGTAGGACTAGGAAAGGAGGAATCCTACTCCTACTAGGAGGAGGATTCCTCCCGTCCTTGGCGCGCCTATAGGGCCGTCCGGCTTCCCCCTTGCTCCTTTATATATGGGGGCAGGGGGCACCCTAGAACACGCAAGTTGACAATTGTTTTAGCCGTGTGCGGTGCCCCCCTCCACAGAAACGCACTTCGGTCATATCGTCTTAGTGCTTAGGCGAAGCCCTGCGCCGGTAAACTTCATCATCACTGTCACCACGCCGTCGTGTTGACGAAACTCTCCCTCGGCCTCAACTGGATCAAGAGTTCGAGGGACGTCATCGAGCTGTACGTGTGCAGATCGCGGAGGTGTCGTGTGTTCGGTACTTGATCGGTTGGATCGTGAAGACGTTCGACTACATCAACCGCGTTACTTAACGCTTCCTCTTTCGGTCTACGAGGGTACGTGGACAACACTCTCCCCTCTCGTTGCTATGCATCACCTAGATGGATCTTGCATGTGTGTAGGATTTTTTTTTGAAATTACTGCGTTCCCCAACAGTCCATACCTTCGACTTGAGTGTAGCCTTGGGCAACGAGACGGGCCTTGTTACGTACAACTTATCCATCTTTATCTTGCTTATTGTGAAACACCCACTTGGTTCCAATGAGATTTTGGTTGTCGTCCGAATTTTCTACCAACGTCCACACTTGGTTCCTCTTGAAATTGTGTAGTTGTTCATGCATAGCATTCACCCAGTCCGGATCATCAAGAGCTTCTTCAACCTTCATAGGTTCAATACTAGAAATGAATGAGTAATGTTCACAAAAGTTAGCCAAATGAGTTTTAGAGCGAGTTATTCTCCTAGTTTGAATATCATCAAAGGTTTGTTCGACGGGATGATCTCTTGAGACTCTTCCTCTAACTTGTGGGAGCTTTTGTTTGGGTTGGGGTGGAACATCCTCTTCTTCTTCTTCTCCTTCTTCTTCTTCTTCTTCTCCTTCTTCTTCTTCTTCTTCTCCTTCTTCTTCTTCTTCTTCTTCTTGTCCTTCTGCATTGTTGTTGGCGTTGTCGTTCTCTTGTGAGGTGGAGAAGGAGGTCGATGAGGTTCATCTTGTTCTACTTCCTCGTTTCCTTCATCTTGACGTGTTCCACTTGTGGATGCCTCCAAGTCAACTTGTGGTTCACCTTGTCGTGAAGTTGAGGCTTCCACTTGAACGGATGAGGTACTCTCCTTCACCTCTGTGGGGCAAATCTTGCCAATAGACAAGTCTTGAATTGCTTCCGAGGGATCTTTATCTCGTACATCAATTGGCAATTGCTCTACTTGCGAGCCGTTAGATTCATCAAACTTCACATCTATCGTCTCTTCAACCTTTCGGTGAAATTGTTGTAGACACGGTAAGTGTGAGAGTTTGAGCCATAACCAAGTAGGAAACCTTCATGAGATTTAGGGGCAAATTTCAAACGATGATGCTTATCAAGAATGTAGCACTTTGAGCCAAATACTCGAAAGTATCCAACTTGGGGTTTGTTACCGGTAAGAAGCTCGTATGTCGTCTTGCCGAGAAGCTTGTGAAGATATAGTTGATTTGTTGCATGACGAGCTGTCTCAACCGCTTCCGCCCAAAAGTGTTTTGGCCTCTTGTATTCATCAAGCATCGTTCTCGCCATTTCAATAAGTGTCCGGTTCTTCCTCTCAACAACTCCATTTTGTTGAGCCGTGTACGTAGCCGAGAACTCATGTGAAATCCCTTCTTCGTCTAGAAAGGTATCCACATTGGCATTCTTGAACTCCATTCCGTTGTCATTGTGAACCTTCTTGATCTTCACTTCAAATTAATTTTGGGCCTTCCTACCGAAGTTTTTGAAGATCTTTTGCACCTGCGATTTATCATCAAGAAAGAACACCCACGTAAATCTTGAAAAATCATCAACAATGACCAATCCGAACGAGTTACCACCGAGACTCTTGTAGGCGTTGGGACCAAAAAGATCCATATGAAGTAGCTCAAGCGGTCTTCTCGTGGTCATAATGTTTTTCACGGGATGACTTCCTCCAACTTGTTTCCCTGCTTGAAAAGCACTACAAAGTCTATCCTTGTCAAATATAACATCTTTAACACCAAGGATATGATCACCTTTAATAAGCTTATCAAGATTTCGCATGCCCACATGACCTAGCCTTCTATGCCACAACCAACCTTTAGAAGATTTAGCAATTAGGCAAGTTCTAGGTTGAGCTCTTTTAGTGAAGTCAACAATGTATAGATCACCTCTAGATATACCGGTAAAGACCATATTATGATATCTCTTTGAAACACTTGGCAATCTACTTCAGTAAATAGGACATTGAAACCGAAATCAGCTAGTCTAGATACGAAAAGTAAATTATAGCCAAGAGATTTAATGAGCATAACATTTTGGATGGAGCTATCATGTGAGATGGCCACCTTACCAAGGCCAACTACCTTACCCTTTGAGTTATCACTAAAAGTGACATACTTTTAGGGGTCATCTTTTCAGCAAGCTCACAAAACATGTCCTTGTCTCCGGTCATGTGATTGGTGCATCCACTGTCAAGAAGCCATTCCTTTCCTCCAGCCATGTAACCACAAAGGTTAGCCATAAGACCAAAGTGTCTCATAGACTCATCAAGATCAAAGTCACTATCATCATCCTCGTCATAATACCCATGTTCAACATCGTCTTGTGATTGATCATCACCTAGAGAGAGTGATTCATTAGATTTATGACCATGACAATGTTCATCTTTATGAATTCTAATGACTTGAGAGATGATGCTACTAATGATCCAACATCTCCTTTGGCACGCATGAAGTCACGAAGCTCAAATAGACAATCACCAAATTTAGGATCACTAGGAATCATTTTATGAAAAGCAATGGACTTTTGAAGAATCTCATCTAGGTTTTTCAATGAATAGTTTGGAAATCGTTCCTCAAGATATTTCCATATAGTATAAGCACATTCAAATATAGGCAAGCATACAAGCAAGTTTCTAGGCAATCCTCTAATGATAAGATCAACAGTTCTAAGGTTGCGGGTCATGTCAAGATACTCATCGGGGGTAGGATGCAAGGGATCAATAAGAGGCGCAAAAGGGCTAGTAATATACTTGTTCAAATTATATTCATTGAAAATCTCAAGCTTGTCATTTTTCCAAGCACTATAGAACTCCCTATCAAGAATAGGCACTCTATGTCTAATACTCCCAATCGTAGAGTCATCCATCTTCGTCCAATGGTGATTAAACCAAAGCAATGGAGACCAATGCTCTAATACCAATAGAAAGGATCGAGAAGAGGTGTCTAGAGGGGGGTGATTAGACCCTCAACAAGCAAAAGTAGCAGTTTTTAAGTTCTTCAAGTTAAGGTGGAGTTTTAACACAAGATTAAGCATTCACAAGTAAGCATGGCAAGAGTATAGGCAGCAGAAAGACTAAAGCATGCTATTTGCAAGAAAGTAAAGGGATGGGATTGGAGTGTGCAAACGCAATGAAGACACGGAGATTTTGGCGTGGTTCCGATAGGTGGTGCTATCGTACGTCCACGTTGATGGAGACTTCAACCCACGAAGGGTAACGGTTGCACAAGTCCACGGAGGGCTCCACCCACGAAGGGTCCATGAAGAAGCAACCTTGTCTATCCCACCATGGCCATCGCCAATGAAGGACTTGCCTCACTTGGGTGGATCTTCACGAAGTAGGCGATCTCCTTGCCCTTCCAAACTCCTTGGTTCAACTCCACAATCTTGTCGGAGGCTCCCAAGTGACACCTAACCAATCTAGGAGACACCACTCTCCAAAAGGTAATAGATGGTGTATTAATGATGAACTCCTTGCTCTTTTGCTTCAAATGATAGTCTCCCCAACACTCAACTCTCTCTCACAGATTTGGCTATGGTGAAAAGATGATTTGAGTGGAAAGCAACTTGGGGAAGGCTAGAGATCAAGATTCTTGTGGTTGGATTGGAATGTCTTGGTCTCAACACATGAGTAGGTGGTTCTCTCTCAGAAAATGAGTAGTGGAAGTGTAGGCATGTTCTAACGGCTCTCCCTTGAATAGAGAAGGGGGTGGAGGGGTATATATAGCCTCCACACAAAATCCAACCGTTACATACATTTGACCCAACTCGGTCAGACCAAATAGAAGAACTCAGTAAGACCGATTCAATTCAAAATGTGAACGTTAGGAATCTCGGTGGGACCGATGTGCTAGGGCTAGGGCAAAGCCTCATCTTGGTGTGACCGATTGCATGAACTCGGTGAGACCGATTTCAACAATGAGTTAACAGAAAATTGGTCAGGCAAACTCGATGGGACCGATCGCACATTTCGGTGAGACCAAAATAATTACAACAGGCAACAGAGAGTTTGCAAGGCCATCTCGGTGGGACCGAGATCCATATCGGTGAGACCGAACTATCTAGGGTTTCTGGCTGTGGCTAGGTCAAAAGAACCAGGTGGCACCGGATAGATCAAATTGGTAGGGCCGAGTTTGACTTTGTGTTTTGGACATATTTGGATATGAGAAAGTGGCTGAGGGTTATGGAGCAATATCACTACGCACTTTGAGTGAGTAGACCATTAAGCAACACCTCATCCCCTTTTAATAGTATTGGCTTTCCTATGGACTCAATGTGATCTTGGATCATGATGTCTACTACACAACCTTCTTCTTGTAGACGTTGTTGGGCCTCCAAGTGCAGAGGTTTGAAGGACAGTAGCAAATTTCCCTCAAGTGGATGACCTAAGGTTTATCAATCTGTGGGAGGCGTAGGATGAAGATGGTCTCTCTCAAGCAACCCTGCAACCAAATAACAAAGTGTTGGGAATCGTAGCATAATTTAAAATTTTCCTACGCTCACCAAGATGCATCTATGGAGTCTACTAGCAACGAGGGGAAAGGAGTGCATCTACATACCCTTGTAGATCGCGAGCGGAAGCGTTCCAATGAACGTGGATGACGGAGTCGTACTCGCCGTGATCCAAATCACCGATGACCGAGTGCCGAACGGCCGGCACCTCCGCGTTCAACACATGTACGGTGCAGCAACGTCTCCTCCTTCTTGATCCAGCAAGGGGGAAGGAGAGGTTGATGGAGATCCAACAGCACGACGGCGTGGTGGTGGATGTAGCGGGTCTCCGGCAGGGCTTCGCCAAGCTTCTGCGAGAGAGAGAGAGGTGTTGCAGGGGAGGAGGGAGGCGCCCAAGGCTGTGTGTTGCTGCCCTCCCTCCCCCCCTTTATATAGGCCCCCTTGGGAGGGGGGCCGGCCAAAACCCATCTAGGGTTGGGGGGCGGCGGCCAAGGGGTGGAAAGGGGTGCCTTGCCCCCCAAGGCAAGGGGGAAGCTCCCCCCTAGGGTTCCCAACCTTAGGCGCATGGGGGGAGGCCCAAGGGGGGCGCCCCAGCCCACTAAGGGCTGGTTCCTTCCACTTTCAGCCCACGGGGCCCTCCGGGACAGGTGGCCCCACCCGGTGGACCCCCGGGACCCTTCCGGTGGTCCCGGTACAATACCGGTAATCCCCGAAACTTTCCCGGTGGCCGAAACTTGACTTCCTATATATAATTCATCACCTCCGGACCATTCCGGAACCTCTCGTGACGTCCGGGATCTCATCCGGGACTCCGAACAACTTTCGGGTTTCCGCATACATATATCTCTACAACCCTAGCGTCACCGGACCTTAAGTGTGTAGACCCTACGGGTTCGGGAGACATGCAGACATGACCGAGACGTCTCTCCGGTCAATAACCAACAGCGGGATCTGGATACCCATGTTGGCTCCCACATGTTCCACGATGATCTCATCAGATGAACCACGGTGTCAAGGATTCAATCAATCCGTATGCAATTCCCTTTGTCAATCGGTATGTTACTTGCCCGAGATTCGATCGTCGGTATCCCAATACCTTGTTCAATCTCGTTACCGGCAAGTCTCTTTACTCGTACCGCAATGCATGATCCCGTGAATAACGCCTTAGTCACATTGAGCTCATTATGATGATGCATTACCGAGTGGGCCCAGAGATACCTCTCCGTCACACGGAGTGACAAATCCCAGTCTCGATCCGTGCCAACCCAACAGACACTTTCGGAGATACCCGTAGTGCACCTTTATAGTCACCCAGTTACGTTGTGACGTTTGGCACACCCAAAGCACTCCTACGGTATCCGGGAGTTGCACGATCTCATGGTCTAAGGAAAAGATACTTGACATTGGAAAAGCTCTAGCAAACGAAACTACACGATCTTTTATGCTATGCTTAGGATTGGGTCTTGTCCATCACATCATTCTCCTAATGATGTGATCCCGTTATCAATGACATCCAATGTCCATAGTCAGGAAACCATGACTATCTGTTGATCAATGAGCTAGTCAACTGGAGGCTCACTAGGGACACGTTGTGGTCTATGTATTCACACATGTATTACGATTTCCGGACAATACAATTATAGCATGAATAATAGACGATTATCATGAACAAAGAAATATAATAATAACCTTTTATTATTGCCTCTAGGGCATATTTCCAACACAAAGAGTCTCTTGTGTCCCCAGCACACCCAATACAATGGTAAATTGTATAGGTGCACTAGTTCGGTGAAGAGATGGTGATACAAGTGCAATACGGATGGTAGATATAGGTTTTTGTAATCTGAAAATATAAAAACAGCAAGGTAACTAATGATAAAAGTGAGCGTAAACGGTATTGCAATGCTAGGAAACAAGGCCTAGGGTTCATACTTTCACTAGTGCAAGTTCTCTCAACAATAACAACATAATTGGATCATATAACTATCCCTCAACATGCAACAAAGAGTCACTCCAAAGTCACTAATAGAGGAGAACAAACAAAGAGATTATGGTAGGGTACGAAACCACCTCAAAGTTATTCTTTTGGATCAATCTATTCAAGAGTTCGTACTAGAATAACACCTTAAGACACAAATCAACCAAAACCCTTATGTCACCTAGATACTCCAATGTCACCTCAAGTATCCGTGGGTATGATTATACGATATGCATCACACAATCTCAGATTCATCTATTCAAACCAACACAAAGTACTTCAAAGAGTGCCCCAAAGTTTCTACCAGAGAGTCAAGACAAAAACGTGTGCCTACCCGTATGCATAGGTTCATGGGCGGAACCCGCAAGTTGATCACCAAAACATACATCAAGTGGATCACGTGATATCCCATTGTCACCACAAATAAGCACGGCAAGACATAATCAACTGTTCTCAAATCCTTAAAGACTCAATCCGATAAGATAACTTCCAAGGGAAAACTCAATCCATTACAAGAGAGTAGAGGGGGAGAAGCATCATAAGATCCAACTATAATAGCAAAGCTCGCGATACATCAAGATCGTATCACCTCAAGAACACGAGAGGGAGAGAGAGAGAGAGAGAGAGAGAGAGATCAAACACATAGCTACTGGTACATACCCTCAGCCCCGAGGGTGAACTACTCCCTCCTTGTCATGGAGAGCGCCGGGATGATGAAGATGGCCACCGTTGAGGGTTCCCCCCTCCGGCGGGGTGCCAGAACAGGGTCCCAATTGGTTTTTGGTGGCTACAGAGGCTTACGGCAGCGGAACTCCCAATCTATTCTGCTCCTCGATGGTTTTAGGGTATATGGAGATATATAGGCGAAAGAAGTCGGTCAGGGGAGCCACGAGGGGCCCACGAGGGTGGAGGGCGCGCCCCCTTCTTCATGATCTCCTCGTTGATTCCCTGACGTGTACTCCAAGTCTCCTGGATTGCTTCCGTTCCAAAAATAACTCTCCCGAAGGTTTCATTCCATTTGGACTCCGTTTGATATTCCTTTTCTGCGAAACACTTGAAACAAGGGAAAAAAAACATAAACTGGCACTGGGCTCTGGGTTAATAGGTTAGTCCCAAAAATAATATAAAAGTGTTTAATAAAGCCCATAAACATCCAAAACAGATAATATAATAGCATGGAGCAATCAAAAATTATAGATACGTTAGAGACGTATCAGCATCCCCAAGCTTAATTCCTGCTCGTCCTCGAGTAGGTAAATGATAAAAACAGAATTTTTGATGTGGAATGCTACCTAACATATTTATTAATGTAATCTTCTCTATTGTGGAAACAATATTCAGATCCATAAGATTCAAGACAAAAGTTTAATATTGACATGAAAACAATAATACTTCAAGCATACTAACAAAGCAATCATGTCTTCTCAAAATAACATGGCCAAAGCAAGCTATCCCTACAAAATCATATAGTCTGGCTATGCTCTATCTTCATCACACAAAATATTTAAATCATGCACAACCCCGATGACAAGCCAAGCAATTGTTTCATACTTTTGATGTTCTCAAACTTTTTCAATCTTCACGCAATACATGAGCGTGAGCCATGGACATAGCACTATAGGTGGAATAGAATGGTGGTTGTGGAGAACACAAAAAGGAGAAGATAGTCTCACATCAACTAGGTGTATCAACGGGCTATGGAGATGCCCATCAATAGATATCAATGTGAGTGAGTAGCGATTGCCATGCAACGGATGCACTAGAGCTATAAGTGTATGAAAGCTCAACAAAAGAAACTAAGTGGGTGTGCATCCAACTCGCTTGCTCAGGAAGACCTAGGGCATTTTGAGGAAGCCCATCATTGGAATATACAAGCCAAGTTCTATAATGTAAAATTCCCACTAGTATATGAAAGTGACAACATAGGGGACTCTCTATCATGAAGATCATGGTGCTACTTTGAAGCACAAGTGTGGTAAAAGGATAGTAGCATTGTCCCTTCTCTCTTTTTCTCTCATTTTTTTATTTTTTTTATTTGGGCCTTTTCTCTTCTTTTTTATGGCCCCTCTCCTTTCTTTCGTCCGGAGTCTCATCCCGACTTGTGGGGGAATCATAGTCTCCATCATCCTTTCCTCACTGGCACAATGCTCTAATAATGATGATCATCACCCTTTTATTTACTTACAACTCAAGAATTACAACTCGATACTTAGAACAAAATATGACTCTATATGAATGCCTCCGGCGGTGCGGGATGTGCAATGACTCATGAGTGACATGTATGAAAGAATTATGAAAGGTGGCTTTGCCACAAATACGATGTCAACTACATGATCATGCAAAGCAATATGACAATGATGAAGCATGTCATAATAAACGGAACGGTGGTAAGTTGCATGGCAATATATCTCGGAATGGCTATGGAAATGCCATGATAGGTAGGTATGGTGGCTGTTTTGAGGAAGGTATATGGTGGGTGTATGATACCGGCGAAAAGTGTGCGGTATTAGAGAGGCTAGCAATGGTGGAAGGAAGAGAGTGCGTATAATCCATGGACCCAACATTAGTCATAATGAACTCATATACTTGTTGCAAAAATCTACAAGTTATCAAAGCAAAGTATTACGCACATGCTCCTTTGGGGATAGATTGGTAGGAAAAGACCATCGCTCGTCCCCGACCGCCACTCATAAGGAGGACAATCAATAAATAAATCATGCTCCGACTTCATCACATAACGGTTCACCATACGTGCATGCTACGGGAATCACAAACTTTAACACAAGTATTTCTCAAATTCACAACTACTCACTAGCATGACTCTAATATTACCATCCTCATATCTCAAAACAATCATAAAGAATCAAACTTCTCATAGTATTCAATGCACTTTATATGAAAGTTTTTATTATATCCATCTTGGATGCCTATCATATTAGGACTAAATTCATAACCAAAGCAAATTACCATTCTGTTCTAAAGACTCTCAAAATAATATAAGTGAAGCATGAGAGTTCATCTATTTCTTCAAAATAAATCCACCGCCGTGCTCTAAAAGATATAAGTGAAGCACTAGAGCAAACAACAAACTACTCCGAAAGATATAAGTGAAGATCAATGAGTAGTCGAATAATTATGCAACTATGTGAAGACTCTCTAACATTTAAGAATTTCAGATCTTGGTATTTTATTCAAACAGCAAGCAAAACAAAAGAAAATAAAATGACGCTCCAAGCAAAACACATATCATGTGGTGAATAAAAATATAGCTCCAAGTAAAGTTACCGATGAACGAAGACGAAAGAGGGGATGCCATCCGGGGCATCCCCAAGCTTAGGCTCTTGGTTATCCTTGAATATTACCTTGGGATTCCTTGGGCATCCCCAAGCTTAGGCTCTTGCCACTCCTTATTCCATAGTCCATCGAATCTTTACCCAAAACTTCAAAACTTCAAAACACAAAACTTAACAGAAAACTCGTAAGCTCCGTTAGCGAAAGAAAACAAAACACCACTTCAAGGTACTGTAATGAACTAATTCTTTATTTATATTGGTGTTAAACCTACTGTATTCCAACTTCTCTATGGTTTATAAACTATTTACTAGCCATAGATTCTTTAAAATAAGCAAACAACACACTAAAAACAGAATCTGTCAAACACAGAACAGTCTGTAGTAATCTGTAACTAACGCAAACTTCTGGAACTCTACAAATTATGCCAAAATAGGAAGACCTAAATAATTTGTTTATTAATCTTCTGCAATTGGAATCAATATTATATCACGTCCTGGTAATTTTTAACAATTGTTTTCGTGAACAGAAAGTTTCTGGAATTTTCAGCAAGATCAAATAACTATCATCCAAGAAGATCCTATAGGTTTAACTTGGCACAAACACTAATTAAAACACAAAAACAAATCTAACCAGAGGCTAGATCATAGATTTATTCCTAAACAGAACCAAAAAGCAAAAAACTAAAATAAAATTGGGTTGCCTCCCAACAAGCGCTAATGTTTAACGCCCCTAGCTAGGCATGATGATTTCAATGGTGCTCACCTAAAAGATAAGAATTGAAACATAAAGAGAGCATCATGAAGAATATGACTAGCACATTTAAGTCTAACCCACTTCCTATGCATAGGGATTTTGTGAGCAAACAACTTATGGGAACAATAATCAACTAGCATAGGAAGGCAAAACAAGCATAACTTCAAAACTTTAAGCACATAGAGAGGAAACTTGATATTATTGCAATTCCTACAAGCATATATTCCTCCCTCATAATAATTTTCAGTAGCATCATGAATGTATTCAACAATATAAACAACACATAAAGCATTATTTTCATGATCTACTTGCATAGAAATTTTACTACTCTCCACATGAGTAAATTTATTCTCATCAATAGTAGTGGGAGCAAACTCAACAAAATAACTATCATGTGAAGCATAATCAAATTGAAAATTAAAATCATGATGACAAGTTTCATGGTTATCTTTATTGTTTATAGCATACGTGTCATCACAATAATAATCATAAATAGGAGGCATGCTTTCATCATAATAAATTTGCTCATCAAAACTTGGGGGACTAAACATATCATCTTCATCAAACATAGCATCCCCAAGCTTGTGGATTTGCATATCATTAGAATCATGGGTATTAGAAGAATTCATACTAGCAACATTGCAATCATGCTCATCATTCACATATTTTATGCCAAGCATTCTATGTAATTCTTCTTCTAGTACTTGAGCACAATTTTCCTTTCCATCATACTCACGAAAGATATTAAAAAGATGAAGCGTATGAGGCAAACTTAATTCCATTTTTTGTAGTTTTCTTTTATAAACTAAACTAGTGATAAAACAAGAAACAAAAAGATTCGATTGCAAGATCTAAAGATATACCTTCAAGCACTCACCTCCCCGGCAACGGCGCCAGAAAAGAGCTTGATGTCTACTACACAACCTTCTTCTTGTAGACGTTGTTGGGCCTCCAAGTGCAGAGGTTTGTAGGACAGTAGCAAATTTCCCTCAAGTGGAGCACCTAAGGTTTATCAATCCGTGGGAGGCGTAGGATGAATATGGTCTCTTTCAAGCAACCCTGCAACCAAATAACAAAGAGTCTCTTGTGTCCCCAACACACCCAATACAATGGTAAATTGTATAGGTGCACTAGTTCGGCGAAGAGATGGTGATACAAGTGCAATACGGATGGTAGATATAGGTTTTTGTAATCTGAAAATATAAAAACAGCAAGGTAACTAATGATAAAAGTGAGCGTAAACGGTATTGCAATGCTAGGAAACAAGGCCTAGGGTTCATACTTTCACTAGTGCAAGTTCTCTCAACAATAATAACATAATTGGGTCATATAACTATCCCTCAACATGCAACAAAGAGTCACTCCAAAGTCACTAATAGAGGAGAACAAACGAAGAGATTATGGTAGGGTACGAAACCACCTCAAAGTTATTCTTTCGGATCGATCTATTCAAGAGTTCGTACTAGAATAACACCTTAAGACACAAATAAACCAAAACCCTAATGTCACCTAGATACTCCAATGTCACCTCAAGTATCTGTGGGTATGATTATACGATGTGCATCACACAATCTCAGATTCATCTATTCAAACCAACACAAAGTACTTCAAAGAGTGCCCCAAAGTTTCGACCGGAGAGTCAAGACGAAAGCGTGTGCCAACCCCTATGCATAGGTTCATGGGCGGAACCCACCAGTTGATCACCAAAACATACATCAAGTGGATCACGTGATATCCCATTGTCACCACAGATAAGCACGGCAAGACATCAATGCCTCCCTCCGGATCCACTAACTCGGAAGAGCTATTCAAAGCTTTTCTGGCTGACTGTGAGGACGCCTCTGCATCCCGGGAGCAGACCGCTCCCCCGGAAGCTGTGGTCAGTCAAGAGCGGCATCCGAATCCCGCTCCAATGCCTGGAGGATCAAGTATTCTCAAATCCTTAAAGACTCAATCTGATAAGATAACTTCCAAGGGAAAACTCAATCCATTACAAGAGAGTAGAGGGGGAGAAGCATCATAAGATCCAACTATAATAGCAAAGCTCGCGATACATCAAGATCGTATCACCTCAAGAACACGAGAGGGAGAGAGAGAGAGAGAGAGAGAGAGATCAAACACATAGCTACTGGTACATACCCTCAGCCCCGAGGGTGAACTACTCCCTTCTCGTCATGGAGAGCGTCGGGATGATGAAGATGGCCACCGTTGAGGGTTCCCCCCTCCGGCAGGGTGCCGGAACAGGGTCCCGATTGGTTTTTGGTGGCTACAGAGGCTTGCGGCGGCGGAACTCCCGACCTATTCTGCTCCTCCATGGTTTTAGGGTATATGGAGATATATAGGCGAAAGAAGCGGTCAGGGGAGCCACGAGGGGCCCGCGAGGGTGGAGGGCGCGCCCCCCTGCCTCGTGCTCTCCTTGTTGATTCCCTGACGTGTACTCCAAGTCTCCTGGATTGCTTCTGTTCCAAAAATAACTCTCCCGAAGGTTTCATTCCGTTTGGACTTCGTTTGATATTCCTTTTCTGCGAGACACTTGAAACAAGGGAAAAAAACAGAAACTTGCACTGGGCTCTGGGTTAATAGGTTAGTCCCAAAAATAATATAAAAGTGTTTAATAAAGCCCATAAACATCCAAAACAGATAATATAATAGCATGGAGCAATCAAAAATTATAGATACGTTGGAGACGTATCAGATCACTAAAAAAAATGAAGAGTCTTGAGCCTTTTGCCAATCTTTGTCCTTAGCATTTTGAAGGAGTTCCACATCCTCTAGTCCATGCCACGCCATTGTTGAACTTTCTGAAATATACTAGATAAAGATATTAGTCCAACAAGAGATATGTTGTCATTAATTACCAAAATCACCCAGGGAGCACTTGTGCTTTTAGCTTCTTATGATGTGTATTACCGAGAGGGCCCATAGATACCTCTCCGATACTCGGAGTGACAAATCCTAATCTCGATCTATGCCAACTCAACAAACACCTTCGAAGATACCTGTCGAGCATCCTAATGATCACCCAGTTACGTTGTGACGTTTGATAGCACACAAGGTATTCCTCCGGTATCCGGGAGTTGCATAATCTCATAGTCAAACGAATATGTATTTGACATTAAGAAAGCAATAGCAATAAACTGAACGATCAATATGCTAAGCTAACGGATGGGTCTTGTCCATCACATCATTCTCCTAGTGATGTGATCATAGGAAACCTTAACCATCTTTGATCAACGAGTTAGTCTAGTAGAGGCTTACTAGGGACACATTATTTGTTTATGTATTCACACATGTATTTAAGTTTCCGATCAATACAATTCTAGCATGAATAATAAACCTTTATCATGAATAAGGAAATATAAAATAACAACCTTATTATTGCCTCTAGGGCATATTTCCTTCAGGGGTGCCACACAAGGAGGGAAAGCCCCTCCTTGGTGCATCGACCTATCAACTCCCCCAAGCTTAAACCTTTGCTTATCCTCAAGCAATTCAGTTGATAAACTAAAAGTGAAAAAGAAAAACTTTTACGAACTCTTTTGCTATTGTTTGCATAAATAAGCTTAAACAGTACCCAGGTTTTCAGCCAATATTATAACTAACCATATCGACAATAACTCTTAAAAATTATATAACTCATATCAATGACATAATCAGCTAGTGAGCAATAATAAGATATCTCAATCGACAACAAGTTATCAAAACAACCATGATATAATATGACAATAGTGGTATCTCACTAGCCCTTTCTGAGACCGCAAAACATAAATGCAGAGCACCTCCAAAGTTCAAGCAGCGGCTAAACATTGTAATTCATGGTAGAAAAGATCCAGTCATGATGCACCCAACATTAGCTACACACAATGCATCAGCATGACAGCAGTGCTCTCAGGTTCTTGCGCTTATTTTAGAAGGTGATGACTCAACATAAAAGTAAATAGATAGTCCCTTCACAGAGGGAAGCAGTGATTTGCAGAGGTGCCAGAGCTCAAGTTTTAAAATAGAGTAAATGAAATTTTGAGATATGCACCCTTCTTGTTTACTTCACGACCATCAATCACCAATATCTTCCATGCTAAACACATTAGTAGCGGTTCCCAAGCGATAAAGTAAAGGTTAGGACTCCGTAGGAGTTTTTGTTTGATTATTTGTAAGCTCTTTTCTGTTTGTAGTTTGGGACTGGGAATCCCTATTACCGCCCATTTTCTCATGCGATGGCGAGTGAATAAACACTCGACCTGAGAATAATCCGCTTAGCATGGAAGATATCGACTACCTCCTGTCGTTCCATGAACGATCCAGGCACACAAAAAGGATATTTATTTGAAGTTTTTAGAGATGGCACATGCAAATTTACTTAGGACGGCAGGGTGATACCACATATAGGTAGGTATGGTGGACTCATCTGGAATAACTTGGGTTTCAGGTTTTAGATGTACAAGCAGAATTCCCACTTAGTACAGGCGAAGGCTAGAAAATAGGTTGAGAAGCGGCCAGATAGAGAGCAACAACAGTCATGAACATGCATTATGCATAAGTAACATTGGACAATAGCATGAGTAGGATATGAACACCATGAACATAAATAATATAGAGGCTATGTTGGTTTTGATTCAACTACATGCATGAACATGTGCCAAGTCAAGCCACTCGAACATTCAGAGGAGGATACCATGTCATAATACTACATCACAATTGTTTTAATGCAATGTTGACATCCAAGATAAATCATTATCCACTCCCAACTACTTGTGCATGGCATGAGAAACTATAATCTCTAGTTGTCATTGCAAACATGTTTAATCATAACTGTCTAAATCATGGATACTAGGTTAAACATATTTACAAACACATAACAAGTCGAGTTCATACCCGTTTCTCTCTGCCACAGCCAGTTCATCAAATGTCGTCATTATTGCCATTCACTTGCACGACCGAATGATAAGAAAATAATAATAGTGCAGGAGTGTGATACGTCTCCGTCGTATCTATAATTTTTGATTGTTCCATGCCAATATTATTCAACTTTCATATACTTTTGGCAACTTTTTATATTATTTTTGGGACTAACATATTGATCCAGTGCCGAGTGCCAGTTCCTGTTTTTGCATGTTTTATGTTTCGCAGAAACCCAATATCAAACAGAGTCCAAACGGGATAAAAACGGATGGAGAATTATTTTGGAATATTTATGATTTTTTGGGAAGTAAAATCAACGCGAGACGGTGCCCGAGGGGGCCACGAGGCAGGGGGCGCGCCCTGGACCCTCGTGGGCACCCCGTAAGGCGGTTGACGCTCTTCTTTTGCCGCAAGAAAGATAATTTTATGAGAAAGATCTGGGCGAAAGATTCATCCCAATCGGAGTTACGGATCTCCGGATATAAAAGAAACGGTGAAAGGGCAGCAGAACAGAGCGCAGAAACAGAGAGAGACAGAGAGACAGATCCAATCTCGGAGGGGCTCTCGCCCCTCCCACGCCATGGAGGCCATGTACTAGAGGGGAAACCCTTCTCCCATCTAGGGAGAAGGTCAAGGAAGAAGAAGAAGGAGGGGGACTCTCTCCCCCTCGCTTCCGGTGGCGCCGGAGTGCCACCGGGGGCCATCATCATCACCGCAATCTTCACCAACAACTTCACCGCCATCATCACCAACTCTTGCCCCCTCTATGCAGCGGTGTAACCTCTCTCTTACCCGCTGTAATCTCTACTTAAACATGGTGCTCAACGCTATATATTATTTCCCAATGATGTATGGCTATCCTATGATGTTTGAGTAGATCCGTTTTGTCCTATGGGTTATTTGATGATCAAGATTGGTTTGAGTTGCATGTTTTATTATTGGTGCTGTCCTATGGTGCTCTCCGTGTCGCGCAAGCGTGAGGGATTCCCGCTGTAGGGTGTTGCAATACGTTCATGATTCGCTTATAGTGGGTTGCGTGAGTGACTGAAACACAAACCCGAGTAAGGGGTTGTTGCGTATGGGATAAAGAGGACTTGATGCTTTAATGCTTTGGTTGGGTTTTACCTTAATGATCTTTAGTAGTTGCGGATGCCTGCTAGAGTTCCAATCATAAGTGCATATGATCCAAGTAGAGGAAGTATGTTAGCTTATGCCTCTCCCTTAAATAAAATTGCAATAATGATTACCGGTCTAGTTATCGATTGCCTAGGGACAAATAACTTTCTTGTGACAAAAATCTCTCTACTAAAACTAACTTAGTTGTGTCTTCATCTAAACAGCCCCTAGTTTTTATTTATGCTCTCTTTATATTCTTGCAAACCTATCCAAAAACACCTACAAAGTACTTCTAGTTTTATACTTGTTCTAGGTAAAGCGAACGTCAAGCGTGCGTAGAGTTGTATCGGTGGTCGATAGAACTTGAGGGAATATTTATTCTACCTTTAGCTCCTCGTTAGGTTCGACACTCTTACTTATCGAAAGAGGCTACAATTGATCCCCTATACTTGTGGGTTATCAAGACCTTTTTCTGGCGCCGTTGCCGGGGAGCAATAGCGTGGGGTGAATATTCTCGTGTGTGCTTGTTTGCTTCATCACTAAGTAATTTTTATTTGCTGTTCTTAGTTGTTTTCTATCTTTAGTTATGGGTAGGAAATGCAAAATACCAAAAAAAAGTTGTACCTACTGTACCAATGGTTGAAGAACCACTCAAAATCTATCACACTCCCGAAGCTTATAACTTGGATCATCTTCGATCCCTATGTGCTCGTGCTAAAACCCCAACTAGCTTAGTTGAGGGCAAATCTTTAGATGAGCATGCCTGTTATGTGCGACACCGTATATCTGAAAAAGGGAAACTTTTGCTGGGTCAAATTCATCGTTTGCAATGCTATGCTTGGAATTTATGTTATATATATGATTTTACTTGTTGTTCTGAAAACCCTAAGAAACACCTTCCCTACCAATGTGAGTTTAATGATAATAAAACCTTAGCTTCTTATGCTAATGGTATATATGATTACTATGATGTGGAACAAATAGAAGAATTTGTTGCTTTTATGGGTGCTTATGAAATTGAATCTATGTTTAAAGAGTTTGAAGATTTTGATGATGCTGTTTATAGACCTGAAAATTTAGCTATCCTCAAATATTGCTATGAGAATTATGAATACAATTCCGATATTAATGCACTTATTGAGAAAGTCTCCGCATTCCAAGAAGAGACTAATATTTTGCAGGAGTCTATGGAAGAAGAAATCGATGAAACTGTGAGCTCATTGGATGAAAAAGATGATGAGGAGAGCGAAGAACAAAAGGAGGAAGAGCGGATTAGCTACTTGTGCCCACCTTCTAATGAGAGTAACTCTTCAACTCATACATTGTTTAATTTCCCTTCGTGCTTACCGAAGGATGATTGCTATGATGACTATTATGATCCCATTGATTCTCTTGAAATATCCCTTTTTGATGATGCTTGCTATGCTTGTGGCCAAGATGCCAATATGAACTATGCTTATGGAGATGAACTTGCTATAGTTCCTTATGTTAAACATGAAATTGTTGCTATTGCACCCGCGCATGATAGCCCTATTATCTTTTTGAATTCTCCCAGTTATACTATATCGGAGAAGTTTGCACTTATTAAGGATTATATTGATGGGTTGCCTTATACCGTTGCACATGATGATTTTGATAGATATAATATGCATGTGCTTTCTGCTCCTACTTGCAATTATTATGAGAGAGGAACTATATCTCCACCTCTCTATGTTTCCCACATGAAAAAATTGCAAGAAACTGCCTATACTATGCATTGGCCTTTACTATGTGTGCATGAATTGTTCTTTTATGACATGCCGATGCATAGGAAGAGAGTTAGACTTCGTCATTGCTTGATATATGTTGCTTTGTGCTCACTACTAAATGCCAAATCATTGTTAATTAAAATTGGCTTTGATATACCTTGGGATCTGGGTGGATTCACTACTTGAGCACTATATGCCTAGCTTAATGGCTTTAAAGAAAGCGCTGCCAGGGAGACAACCCGGAAGTTTTAGAGTCATTTATTTCTGTTGAGTGCTTTCATATAGTTTAAAGACAAAAAAATAAAGAGGGGAACCCAAAACTTTTTCAAAAAGGAAAGTGAAAGTGAGAGAGACAAGCATTGTTGAAGTGGGAGCTAGCCTTGAACTTTTTTCATGCTCACAGAAATGTTGTGAATCTTGATTACAGAAACTTTTCAACAAAAATAATTATCCCCTTGTACAATTCCATTGTATTATAAAAATAATGTGCCAAGGTTTGCCTTTAGGATGTTTACAATGCCTGTTGGTTTGTACGGTGCAGGACAGAAACTTTGGCTGTAGTGCGCGATTTACATTTTTTTACTGGAACGTCAAATGGTTCTGATTCTTTTTGCACTGTCTTTCTATACAAATTTTTTATTGTTGCTAATTTTGGCAGAAATTTTCAAGTACCATAAGTATGGTGAATGTTCAGATTGCTACAGACTGTTCTGTTTTTGACAGATTCTGTTTTTGATGCATAGTTTGCTTGTTTTGATGAATCTATCAATTTATATCAGTGGATTAAGCCATGGAAAAGTTATACTACATTAGACACAATTCCAAAACAAAATATGAATTGGTTTGCAATAGTACTTAGAGTAGTGATTTGCTTTATTATACTAATGGATCTTACCGAGTTTTCTGTTGAAGTTTTGTGTGGATGAAGTGTTCGATGATCGAGAGGGTTTCGATATGAGAAGAAGGAAGAGAGTCAAGAGATCAAGCTTGGGGATTCCCAAGGCACCCCAAGTAAATATTCAAGGAGACTCAAGCGTCTAAGCTTGGGGATGCCCCGGAAGGCATCCCCTCTTTCTTCAACAAGTACCGGTATGTTTTCGGATTCGTTTCGTTCATGCGATATGTGCAATCTTGGAGCGTCTTTTGCATTTAGTTTTAATTTTTATTTTTTGCACCATGCTGGTATGAGATGGTCCTTGGTTGATTTATAGAATTCTCTTTGCACTTCACTTATATCTTTTGATTATGGCTTTATAGAATGCTTCATGTGCTTCACTTATATCATTTGAAGTTTGGATTGCCTGTTTCTCTTCACTTAGACAACCGCCATTTGTAGAATGCTATTTTGCTTCACTTATATTTGTTAGATCATGGGCATATCTTTTGTAGAAAGAATTAAACTCTCTTGCTTCACTTATATCTATTTAGAGAGATGACAGGAACTGGTCATTCACATGGTTAGTCATAAAATCCTACATAAACTTGTAGATCGCTGAATATGATATGTTTGATTCCTTGCAATAGTTTTGCGATATAAAGATGGTGATATTAGAGTCATGCTAGTGGGTAGTTGTGGATTAGTAGAAATACTTGTGTTGAGGTTTGTGATTCCCGTAGCATGCACGTATGGTGAACCGTTATGTGATGAAGTCGGAGCATGATTTATTTATTGATTGTCTTCCTTATGAGTGGCGGTCGGGGACGAGCGATGGTATTTTCCTACCAATCTATCCCCCTAGGAGCATGCGCGTAGTACTTTGTTTCGATGACTAATAGATTTTTGCAATAAGTATGTGAGTTCTTTATGACTAATGTTGAGTCCATGGATTATACGCACTCTCACCCTTCCATCATTGCTAGCCTCTTCGGTACCGTGCATTGCCCTTTCTCACCTCGAGAGTTGGTGCAAACTTTCGCCGGTACCATAAACCCACCATATACCTTCCTCAAAACAGCCACCATGCCTACCTATCATGGCATTTCCATAGCCATTCCGAGATATATTGCCATGCAACTTCCATCATCATCATATACATGACTTGAGCATTCATTGTCATATTGCTTTGCATGATCGTAAATAGCTAGCATGATATTTTCATGGCTTGTCCGTTTTTTGTTATCTTTGCTACACTAGATCATTGCACATCCCGGTACACCGCCGGAGGCATTCATATAGAGTCATATCTTTGTTCTAGATATCGAGTTGTAATATTGAGTTGTAAGTAAATAGAAGTGTGATGATCATCATTATTAGGCGTTGCCCCAGTGAGGAAAGGATGATGGAGACTATGATTCCCTCACAAGTGGGATGAGACTCCGGACTTTACAAAAAAATAAAAGAGGCCAAAGAAGCCCAAATAAAAAAAGAGGCCAAAGAAGCCCACCAAATAAATAAATAAATAATAAAAAATGAGAAAATAAAAAATGAGAGAAAGAGAGAGAAGGGGCAATGTTACTATCCTTTTACCACACTTGTGCTTCAGAGTAGCACCATGTTCTTTATAGAGAGAGTATCCTATGCTTTCACTTTCATATACTAGTGGGAATTTTCATTATAGAACTTGGCTTGTATATTCTGATGATGGGCTTCCTCAAACGCCCGAGGTCTTCATGAGCAAGCAAGTTGGATGCACACCCACTTAGTTTCAGTTTGAGCTTTCATACACTTATAGCTCTAGTGCATCCGTTGCATGGCAATCCCTACTCACTCACATTGATATCTATTAATTAGTGGGCATCTCCATATCCCGTTGATACGCCTAGTTGATGTGATACTTTCTCCTTTTTGTCTTCTCCACATAACCCCCACCATCATATTCTATTCCACCTATAGTGTTATGTCCATGGCTCATGCTCATGTATTGCGTGAAAGTTGAAAAGGTTTGAGATTACTAAAGTATGAAACAATTTCTTGGCTTGTCATCGGGGTTGTGCATGATTAAATACTTTGTGTGGTGAAGATGGAGCATAGCCAGACTATATGATTTTGTAGGGATAACTTTCTTTGGCCATGTTATTTTGAAAAGACATGATTGCTTTATTAGTAGGCTTGAAGTATTATTGTTTTTATGTCAAATGATAGACTATTGCTTTGAACCACTCATGTCTTAATATTCATGCCATCATTAGACATATGATCAAGATTATGCTAGGTAGCATTCCACATCAAAAATTATCTTTTTTATCATTTACCTACTCGAGGACGAGCATGAATTATGCTTGGGGATGCTGATACGTCTCCATCGTATCTATAATTTTTGATTGTTCCATGCCAATATTATTCGACTTTCATATACTTTTGGCAACTTTTTATATTATTTTTGGGACTAACATATTGATCCAGTGCCCAGTGCCAGTTCCTGTTTGTTGCATGTTTTATGTTTCGCAGAAACCCAATATCAAACGGAGTCCAAACGGGATAAAACGGACGGAGAATTATTTGGAATATTTATGATTTTTGGGAAGTAAAATCAACGCGAGACGGTGCCCGAGGGGGCCACGAGGCAGGGGGGCGCGCTCCAGGGGGGCAGGCGCGCCCTGGACCCTCGTGGGCACCCCGTAAGGTGGTTGACGCTCTTCTTTTGCCGCAAGAAAGCTAATTTTATGAGAAAGATCTGGGCGAAAGATTCATCCCAATCGGAGTTACGGATCTCCGGATATAAAAGAAACGGTGAAAGGGCAGCAGAACAGAGCGCAGAAACAGAGAGAGACAGATCCAATCTCGGAGGGGCTCTCGCCCCTCCCACGCCATGGAGGCCATGGACCAGAGGGGAAACCCTTCTCCCATCTAGGGAGAAGGTCAAGGAAGAAGAATAAAGAGGGGGACTCTCTCCCCCTCGCTTCCGGTGGCGCCGGAGTGCCACCGGGGGCCATCATCATCACCGCAATCTTCACCAACAACTTCACCGCCATCATCACCAATTCTTGCCCCCTCTATGCAGCAGTGTAACCTCTCTCTTACCCGCTGTAATCTCTACTTAAACATGGTGCTCAACGCTATATATTATTTCCCAATGATGTATGGCTATCCTATGATGTTTGAGTAGATCCGTTTTGTCCTATGGGTTATTTGATGATCAAGATTGGTTTGAGTTGCATGTTTTATTATTGGTGCTGTCCTATGGTGCTCTCCGTGTCGCGCAAGCGTGAGGGATTCCCGCTGTAGGGTGTTGCAATACATTCATGATTCGCTTATAGTGGGTTGCGTGAGTGACTGAAACACAAACCCGAGTAAGGGGGTTGTTGCGTATGGGATAAAGAGGACTTGATGCTTTAATGCTATGGTTGGGTTTTACCTTAATGATCTTTAGTAGTTGCGAATGCTTGCTAGAGTTCCAATCATAAGTGCATATGATCCAAGTAGAGAAAGTATGTTAGCTTATGCCTCTCCCTCAAATAAAATTGCAATAATGATTACCGGTCTAGTTATCGATTGCCTAGGGACAAATAACTTTCTTGTGACAAAAAGCTCTCTACTAAAACTAACTTAGTTGTGTCTTCATCTAAACAGCCCCTAGTTTTTATTTACGCTCTCTTTATAATCTTGCAAACCTATCCAAAAACACCTACAAAGTACTTCTAGTTTTATACTTGTTCTAGGTAAAGCGAACGTCAAGCGTGCGTAGAGTTGTATCGGTGGTCGATAGAACTTGAGGGAATATTTATTCTACCTTTAGCTCCTCGTTGGGTTCGACACTCTTACTTATCGAAAGAGGCTACAATTGATCCCCTATACTTGTGGGTTATCAGAGTGCCGTGGACTAAGCTGGCATCCGCAAACATTTTATTAAACAGGAGAAGACAAGGTAAAATGGGCTCTTTGTTAGATCATCAATAATGCATATGAGAGCCACTCAACATTTTCATCGTGGTCTTCTCCTCGGTACGACTCAATAAAAAGAAAAGAAATTCAGAGAAACACACTGAAATATTTTTGGAGTTTTTGGTTTTATTGAAAGAAGCAAATAAAAGGGAAAAGCAAAAACGAGAAAAACTATTTACACAAGATAGCTCCCAACAAGCAAAAGAAGAACAAGGATATCTTTTTGGATTTTCTCAAAGTTTTTCAAACATACAAGAAGAAAGCAACAAAATAAATTAAGCATGGATAATACAATGAAAAAGTGTGAACACCGACAACTGGAATTAAATGTGTGAACACGAATGTAATGTCGGTGGAAATACGTACTCCCCCAAGGTTAGGCTTTTGGCCTAGCTTGGTAATCACCAGTCGTAGAAGCCATGAGGTCCTATGTTGAAGTGCTGAGGTCCAGGCACCTGAGGACCCCACTGCTGAGGCTCCTCCTGTGCTACAGCATGGTTGTTCCGGTAAGCAACAATGTCCTCAGGCATAATCCTGTATCCGTGCCTAGCAATATGATCAAACAAAATAGGTGCAGGCAGTGGAATAATATCACGAGTTTTCTCACTGAAAACTAAATTATAAGGCATAGGAATATCAGGATAATCAACAGCAATAAACTGGTGGTGTTCCATAGTCGAGCGATCTAGGTAAACCTTGGGCAAAGTGTAATCATGTTGGGGTATCTGAACGTTAAAGTGAGTCGCCAAGCGAGTAGCGTAAATGCCACCATGTATTTTTCCCTTGGATCTGTTAATGTGAAGGCGACGTGCCACAATAGCTCCCAAGCTATAAGTGGTGTCTCCGTAAAGTGCACGGCGTAAAACAGCGAAGTCTAGGGCACTGAGTGCACCCACCTTCTCTCTATAAAAGCAAGCACTTTGTAATAAAAAGAGCAAAATAATGTACAGCAGGAAAATGCAAGCTAGTAGCGGTGACACCCGATACCCCTCTCTCATCCCCCACTGTCAGAGTACGGTAAAAACCATCAAACTCTGTGGGCCTAGGCTCAGCTAAAGTTGTAACACCCCGGATGTAACTTGCCATATTTATAACTCCTACTCTTGCCATTTCCGGCTATGTGTTATGATTTTCCCTCCGTTGTCGGGTTTTGTCTTTCGTTTTGTATTTTGTCATGTCATGCATTTTCATATCATGTCAGCATGTGCATTGCATTTGCATACGTGTTCGTCTCTTGCATCCGAGCATTTCCCCCGTTGTCCGTTTTGCAATCCGGCGCTCCTATCTCCTCCGGCGCATCCCTCTTGTTTTCTTTCATGTGCGGGTGTCAAACTTTCTCGGAATGGACCGAGGCTTGTCAAGTGGCCTTATTATACCACCCGGAGACCACCGGTCAAGTTTCGTTCCATTCGGAGGTCGTTTGGTACTCCAACGGTTAACCGGGCATCCGCAAAGTCCATTTGTGTGTCCAGCAAAACCCCTCCTTAAAACCAGCCCAAAACCCACAAAAATCTCTTCCATGCTCTAGGTCGTTCGATCACGACCGTGTGGGCGACAACCGCACCTCATTTGGAGCCTCCTAGCTCCCTCTACCTATTTTTATGTGAGACCCCGAATTTTTCCCGCAGACGAAACCCTAGACTTTTCCCTCCGCGCCGCCGGACGCGTCC